>NW_005842049.1:284238-313245 GCF_000455745.1 Alligator sinensis
CAGAGTTCACTATCCCAAAACCTGTAGGTACCCTGTCCGTGTCTATTTAAGCACGCTTGTTAGTAATTGCTGAAAACTTACTGTGTGACCTGCCTATACGTCTTGTGTATTAATTTCTCTCCCAAGTGTTTTATTTCCATTTGACGAAACAGATAGTTTTACTCATTTTACTTTAGACCAGGAGCTCTACTTGTTTCTAAAGCTGCAAGTTCAGTTCATGCTGTTCTTGTTTTCCCTTCAAATCAATCATCATCTATGTAGACCTTACAACCCTCCACCATCAAAATGAACTGCATTTTCTGGGGAAACACGCGAAATGCCAAACTCAACCCAAATGGCAAGTTGAGGAAACATTGTTTCCCAAAGGGGGTGTTGAATGTGCACAAATATAGTCATGTTTTCGAAAGGTATCTGCCAGAAACCTGCTAGTGCCTCAAGCCTAGAAAAACTCATTTCTCAGAATTTCTGACCTTGTAGAAGAATGGAAAATGTCCCTTTTGTACAGATGTACTTAGTTCTAATTTAGTCTATATATAAGTGAAGAGAGAGGCTCAGCCATCCTGCAGGCTACCCTGGGCTGAAAACTGATCCTCCTTGTGGTCTCCCAGGCCCTCCATTAACTGCAGCAGTTGACTGGGGCTGCTGACGTTACTGCCCCCTCAACTTTGGGAGCCAATAGGGCTGTGCGAAATAGCGCCATTTCATTTTGACTTCCATTTTACCATTTTGAAGAGACAGTGTTTCATTATGTCATTTCATTTAGTTTCGAGGTACTGTTCCATTTTGTTTCATCGAAACGGTTTCACTATTTTGATGCCTTTCAATGTTTTGCCCATAAGCTATAATGGGCAATCATGAAAAGGCCTAAAACTTTGTCATTTCTTGCCTGATTTGGATGAAAATTTCAGGGATGGTAGCCCCTTCTGAGGGCATGAAGCCTGCTAAGTTTCAAGGATATCAGTGCAGAGTTTTCTAGGAAACTGCACCTCAAACTGTTCAAAGTAAAACTCCTGACACTTGCCGGCAGCAGCACCCTCCTCTCATCCGGTGTGCAGATCTGGGGGCCCGCACCCCGGGAGGGGTGCAGGGCTGTGCCAGACTCCTCTCGGGGGTGCGGGCCCCTGGATCTGCATGCCGGATGGCAGGAGACTGCTGCTTCTGCCTGGCCCATCACAGCTCCCCCACTGTCTGCCCCTGGCACGCCAACATCTTACAAGTTGAGGCTGCAAGTGTTTTTGGCACTCTGCCCAAAAGCGTTGCTGACCCCTGTGGTAGAATTTATTTTATATATTTGGAACATGTATTGGAGCACATAGATAAAGTTTCCACAAGGATCTAGAAAGAAAACTCTGATTCAGAATCTTATGTGTAAATTAAAGCAAGTGGAGATAAGTGATTTTAGCCCAACAAAGACTCTCAATTCCTGAAAATAGAGACAACACAGAATTGAATTAAGTAGCAGCTGAGTAAATATTTGAGGGAAAATAAAAATATAGGGACATAGCCCAAAGGGTGCATCTTAGTTATATTACTGTGTTACAAACCTGGATGCCTCAGATTACGATTCAGCCTAAGAATTGAAAAATGCCAATTTTTTTATTATCTGTTTAAATTGAAAAGTACCTCTCCCTGCCCCTCCCCAAATTCTTTGTATTCATGTCCAGACATTTGAATTTAATTGATCTGTCTTTCTGAGGTTGCCGGAGGGAGCAATGCATGCTAACCCAAATTAAAAACTACCACTTTGTAAATTTACCTACTTAGTATTGTGTTACTTTCTCCAACTTCTCCTGCATTGGCTTGGAGTGATTCATGATCATTCCAGACTGACTTGGCTCCAATGCTGTGCCTGGTGTGTGTGTGTGTGTGTGTGTGTGTGTGTGTGTGATTTAAAAACATGTGGGGATTTGGGGGATTTTTTTTTTTTAATTATTATTATTAGTTATTTTACTGCTCAAGAAAACAAAGAGATTAGCTATCCTAGAGGTCAGAAAACTGGCTCTACTTCTGAAAATTAAGCATGATGGACTTTAGGTTTTGTTTCCCCCTGATTTATTGATGACCCCATAAAATATTTTGGTGTCACCACTTGGGATCTGCTTGATATCATATCTTCTTCCTAAGCAGCTCAGTTTCCTCATCAAGGCTTTACCCTGCTCTTGCTTAAGTCAATAGCATTACTCTTCCTTACTCAAATATAGGCAGGATCAGTTCCCACAGCTCTGTCTTCCTGGCCACAGCTTAGTCCCATCTCCCCTGATTGTGGTAATGTGAAATGACAACATGGAAAAGAATGGATGGGGTATCTATTCCTAATGCAAAGTAAAACCGTGCATGGCCTTTTTGTTAAATAAGCAGAATTCAATGGGGTTTATTATTGTAATTTGTGTTATAGCAGTGTCTAGAGCAGGGGTTGGCAACCCATGGCACATGTGCCAGAGCATGTCATGCAAGGCCATTTTGCTCAGCACACCACAGCTGGCCCAGGCTCTGGGCAGATGTCGTCGCCTACGGAGCCTGGGTTTCTTGCACTAGGTATCCAAGAGGCTGCAAGCCCTGCTACAAGAAGCTTGGGCTTTGTGGTTGCAAGCAGCTGCCCAGAACATGGGCTGGCTGCAGCCGGGAGGCTGCAAACAGTTGCACCGGGCTCCAGAGCCCCAGCTCAGGCAGCAGCTGCACGTACACCTCTGGGCGGATGGTGGAGGGACCTGCGGCAGCCACCAAAGAACCCAGTCAAGGGCTCCAGAGCCCAGTGCAGCTGTCTGCAGCCTGCCAACTACCTGCTTCAGCTGCCCAGAGCTCAGGCTGGATTTGGCAGGCAGCCAGCAGGCTGCAAACAGTTCCACTGGGCAACGAGAATTGGGCCCCTTGTGGTCTACCCCTAGCACACCAAGTTGAGGCATGGGTCAGGGTTAGGGTGTTTTTGGCACTCGAGTCAAAAACATTGCTGACACCTGGTCTAGAGGGGCCACCTAGACATGGTACCCCATTATGCTTGGTGTAGTGTACATACTACATTACACCTTAGATAATCATCTCAAAAGCTTACAGTCTACCTGCACAAGATAGACAAAAGATACAATAGAAGAAATATTCCTGTTTTACAGATGGAGATCTAAAGACACAAGAAGTTTGACATTTAGGACTGTACAGCGTCTGTGGCAAATCCAAGTTTACCTACAAGATGATCCCTTTTCTCCGTTGAAAGATCATTTTTCCTTTTAGATATGCAGGCTATATGTTAAAAATGTAATAATGGTGGTTTTTTTCATAATATACCTTCTCAGTCCTTAAGGCTATTCACCTCTTGCCAAAATTCAAGCAGATTGTAAGGAAGATTACACTAGCTATGTTTAGGAGCAGTTGCCATTCAGATTTCAACTGTTTGAACAAAAACTCATCCCAGGAAAGCAGAATCACAATTTCAGTCTCCTTTTATACTTGGCAGTATAGCTTCTCATCCTGTTCCAAAGTCATCTAAATTATCATAGGTAAATATTTTCCCCTTTTGAAAATTTAAGTAACTTGACTTCTGTTTAATGAGTAGTGATGATAAATGCTAAGGTGAAGCTGAACCTGTTTTATTTTTAAGTGAATGTATTCCCCATGAAAGATTTTAGGTTGACATGCCTAGAGAATAAACCCTCTTAATCCATAGAATAGGTAGAATAAGTAGGAGATCACAGTTTTCCTCCTGCAGGCTGGCAGAGTTCCTGAAATGAGCTGCTTGGGAGTGCGGGGAACAGGGGGAAGGCGATAAGAGGCAGGGGGTGCCACATGTATATTTGTGTGCGCACACCCATGGCCAGCAATACAGTCAGGCAGGGTGGTGGAAACGGCTTGGCAACTGAATACAAGTAAGTCTATAGGATGCCCTGTGACACATGCCCCACTGTCAGCGTAAAAATCTGAGGAGGCTCATGTCATCCCATTCTGCTGATGCATTGCCTATGCTTACATACCCTGTACCCCACACACACCCTTCCCCACACACCCACCTGGTGCAGGAAGAGAGCTGCTGCTGGGAGGGAGCAATTGTGGGGGAGGGCAGGGGCTGTGGGTCAGGAGCAAGGAACACTGGCAGGGCTGGTGGGTGGGGCTGTGGCTTGGGAGTGAGAGGCAATGGCGTGGGTAGGGGCAGGGCAATGGCATGTCAGGGCTGCTCAGCACAGCAAAGCCGCAGAGGGAGCAGCCATAGCTGGACCCGCATCCTGTTGAGTGAAAGGAGTGGGGGAAACTCTGATTTTCCATGATAAAAAGTCAAAATCAAATGCCAAAAAAAATTAATTCTAAATATCTATATAATTATGATTGCAGAAAAATATGGAATTTGTTTTTTTAATCAGAGAATTTTGGAATTTTTATAGGAGAATTTAGGATTTTTTTTTTTTTTTAAACAGAGAAAATCAGGATCCTGGGTCAACACCAATCCCAGGACTTTTCTGTTCTGCGACAAACACAGGCATAACTGGTCCTGGGACAAATGCAGCATCTGTTCCTAGTCTTACTGGCGACACATAGGGGGTGCACATGCACCCCCTGACATTGGCAGTGCACCTCCTGCAATCACCCACTGCCAACACTGCTGGCAGCACCTGTGGGCAGTCGCCACTTGCCACCCTCCCCCTTGCTACCGACGCTTCTGGCCACTCGCTATCTCCTCCCCTACCCCCGGCCGACACTGCCGTGGCTTCCTGCAGGTGCCTCCCACTCGCCGCCACCATGCCCCACCACCACCTGTGGGTGGTCGCCATGCCCCCCCAGCCTCCGGGGGCATGCTTCTTCATGCCTAGTCTAAGTCTTGCAAGCAGAAACTTCCATTACAAACAGGACAACACTGAACAACTTTTAGATGGTAAATAAACACATCCTATAGGAGTTAGATTTGCTTAATGACCAATAGGCCTATATTCCATGAACAATTGTATCAGCCATTCTGTCACCTGGGGCTTGATATATTTACCATATTTACTTGCATACCATACACACCTCTTCCCTCAAAATTAGCGTTCTGAAATTGGGATGTGTATCTGAACCAAGGAAGCTGTTTTTTTCTTTCCAGAAGAGCAGCATTGACATTTATATTCAGACAGTGCTAAGGGACTCAATTGACTTCATAACACATTATAATCTCCTTGATATTTCACTCAACAGGTGTTAACTTCCATCTCTCCTTTTTACTGATTATTATGTTACACAGTTGGGCAAAAGAATATGCAATTTAGCTACTCCTGATCTCTCTTCCCCTATTTCACAATCATGCAGACTGTTTTTAGCATTTTCAATGCTAGATTGGCCCATAGAGTTCAGTCTTCAGCAGAAGTTACAATATAAGCTTTTGGCTAAACAGTCAAGAGATGTTGACTGTTCAGCTGTGAAAGGGTTAAAACTAGCTTTTGCATGAGCAGGACAAGATGGTCAGTGAGCTGAAAATCTGTCCCTGCTGTATGAAGCCGTAAGTCTGGGAAAATATTTTTTCTTCATTCTTCATATGCACTAAAACATGGTGCATGGCTTATTTGTGGGTATGTCGTAGGCAAGGAAAATACTGTACTTGGTGTAAGAACATTAACCTGTTATATAGCACTGCCACTACTGAGGTTCTTTACAGTAAAAAACACATATATAGTTCCCATGGTTGTCAAGTGTCCTGCTAACATAAATAGCTGAAATGAAATTACTGTATTATATTAACTCCTAACTGCAGTGAAGTGGTGAGAAACCTGCTGTTCTCTCTAGCACAATTTGTTTGGTTCCTGGAAACAGCTTTTTATCAGTACTGCCACAGTAAAACTTCAGAATCGGAAGTGGATCACAGCCAACTCTTCCCCTTGTGCAGAAGATAAGTACTCCATTAACCATGTCTCTTGGAGTTATTTATCTCGGGAAAGCAAATGAGTTCAAAGCCCTCCATTTGCTCTCATACAGACTGCAGATATCTGCTATCAGGTCTTTGCTGCCTGAGCTGGGCACTTGAGAGAGAGAGAGTAGCTTAGATAGTGTTGTATGATGTATGCTTTTAAGTTGTTTGCATAATACCTGTTAGCCAATAAAAATACTCTATACACTTCATATATTACTGCAGTATGAAGCACAAAATGATCAACAGAGATATATAATAATAGATCATTTATGCTGCCATTAGGTTTTCCTTATTAAATCTCTCAGAGATGCAACATAGTTTCATAGTTTCATAGTTTTAGGGTCGGAAGGGACCTAATAGATCTTCTAGCCCGCCCCCCCGCCAGGGCGGGAGAACAACAAAAAACCCTAAAAACAAAAACGGGACTCAAATGAGTCCAGCCAGGTAGGCAGCCTCTTCTTAAAGACCCCCAGGGTAGGGGCCAGCACCACCTCCCTTGGAAGTTGGTTCCAGCTCCTAGCCGCCCTAACTGTGAAGTAGTTTTTTCGGATGTCCAATCTGTACCTCCTCTCCATCAACTTGTGCCCATTACTCCTTGTTATGCCAGCAGGGGCTAGGGGAAACAGCGTCTCCCCCAAACCCTTCTGGTTCCCCCTAGTGAGTTTATAGACGGTCACCAGGTCCCCCCTCAGCCTTCTCTTGTGGAGGCTGAATAGGTTCAGGTCCCGCAGTCTCTCACTGTAGGGTCTGCCCTGTTGTCCCCGGATCATGCGGGTGGCCCTCCTCTGGACCCTCTCCATGTTGTCCACATCCCTCCTGAAATGGGGCGCACAGAACTGGACACAATACTCCAGCTGCGGCCTGACCAGCGTCGCATAGAGGGGGAGGATCACCTCCCTGGCTCTACTCGAGATGCACCTGTGGATGCACGACAAGGTCCGGTTAGCCCTGCCAACCATGACCTCGCATTGTCGGCCCATGTTCATCTTGGAGTCAATAATGACACCAAGATCCCTTTCCGCCTCCGTGCTCTCAAGTAGGGAGCTCCCCATCGTATAAGTGTGCTGCTGGTTCCTACTACCCAAGTGCAGCACCCTGCACTTGTCCGTATTGAAACACATCCTGTTCCTGTTTGCCCACCCCTGTAACCTATCCAGATCCTTCTGCAATCTCTCTCTCCCTGCTAGCGTGCTCACCTCCCCCCAAATTTTGGTGTCATCAGCGAATTTAAACAGGTTGCTTTCCACCCCAACATCAAGATCGCTGATGAAGAAATTGAACAGCGCAGGCCCCAGGACCGAGCCCTGGGGGACTCCACTACCCACCTCCCCCCAAGTCGAGTATGATCCATCCACCACCACCCTCTGAGTGCGACCCTTCAGCCAATCTGCAATCCATCTGACCGTGTAGGCATCTATGCCACAGTCGCCTAGTTTATTAATTAGGATGGGGTGAGAGACGGTGTCAAAGGCCTTGCTGAAGTCCAGAAAGACTACATCCACCGCGACACCTGCGTCCATGGCCTTTGTGACCTGATCATAAAAGGCAATCAGGTTGGTCTGACATGATCTCCCCCTAATAAATCCATGCTGATTGCCCCTGAGCATCATCTCGGATGCCGGCCCATCACAAATGTGCTCCTTGATGATCTTCTCAAAGAGCTTCCCCAGGATTGAGGTAAGACTGACGGGCCTATAATTGCCCGGGTCCTCCCTTTTCCCTTTTTTGAAGATGGGGACCACATTAGCTACCTTCCAATCATCTGGCACCTGGCCCAAGCACCACGATCGCTCGTAGAGCCGTGCCAGGGGCCCTGCAATAACCCCAGCTAGCTCCCTAAGCACCCTGGGGTGGAGAGCATCCGGACCCGCTGACTTGAACGCGTCCAGCCCCTCCAGAAGCTCTCTAACCTGGTCCTCCCCAACCTGAGGTCTGAAGGCGATCCCCTCGCATCCGGCTTCTATCACAGCAGGGAAGTCCCGGTCCCTGCACAAGAAAATGGAGGTGAAGAATTGGTTAAAGAGGTCCGCTTTATCCTCTGACGCAACCACCAGATTGCCCCGCATATCCTGCAGGGGCCCCACATTACCCGGCGCCTTCTTCATCCTCCCAATATATTTGAAAAAGGACTTTTTGTTATCCTTAATCCTGGACGCTAATCCGAGCTCTATATCCGCCTTGGCCTTCCTAACAGCCCGCCTGCAGGCCCGAGCAGAGGAGGTATACTCCTCTTTGGAGATTACACCCCCCTTCCACCGGGCGTACGCCGCCTTTTTGGCAAGCAGGCATTCCCAGACACCCTTGGTGAGCCAGGGGGGCTTCCGGACACTCCTGCCCCCTTTGCTTCTTGTCGGGATGGACACCCCTTGGGCCCCGAGTATCGTTTCCTTAAGGAACGACCACTCCTCTTGAGTTTAATGCCAGCACTTAAACAGGACTCAATTCCTGGCACTGCCAGTGTCTTCTTCTGTAACCTTGAGAGAGTCGCTTCATTACTGTGCCCGTTTCATTTGCCTATATAAACTGTAAGTTCTTTTGGACAGATCAGTCTGTCCTAGACGTATAGCGCATAGCACAATGAAGCCTTGATCTCAGTGAGGGTCTTGAAGTGCTACTGTAATACAAATAAGAATAATCTTCAGGAAATAGATTTGTTTTTCTAACTGAGACTTAAGCAAGCTAAAATAACAATGGTTTTCTCGCTTTTTTGAAGATACGCTATCATTCACAAAACCCTGTGATTGAAAGTATTAAAAACTGCACTCTCTTAATCACTAAGTAGCTCTGCCAGTGTAATCTATACTACATTACCACATCCATGCTTTATAAACACTCATTTAGGGCAAGCAGAAAGTACAACACGCAGAGACTTACAATTAAAAATATCAGTGTCAATTGTCACTTATTCTGTGATATATGTTCTAGTTCACTTAGACCTGCATTGATGCCTCTGATTCATTCTGTGTTGCCTGATGAACAACTCTGATGTTAATAGCTTTCAGAAACTCTAGCTCCTATCACCATCATTGGTAATCCCTTGATTCAAGAGTGATCTCTACCATTACTAATTGATGGGTCATGAGGTGACTTGAGAGCCAAATCCTGGAGAGACAGATTTGCCTGCAGATTGCAGGCCTTTCCATAGAGGAGAGTAGGCTGCAGGCTGGGATTCCTCTCCTTTTCCTTCCTCCTCTCTCCCTTCTCTGCTTTGAGGGTGTGATGCTTTACCTCAAAATGGGCTGCCACTTAGTTGAGGTTGTGGTGCCACTGGAATCAGTTTGCAACCAGATCTCCCCAATTCTAGATGTCAGCATTCATTTTCTTGAGGTATGTCTTCAATATATTCTTGTAACGTTTTCTCTGGCCACCATGAGATCTTAGGCCATTATACACCCAGGAGCAGAGCACTTGCTTTGTGAGCCCAGAATTGAGCATCCATATACAGTGTCCAGTCCAGCAAAGTTGGTGCTTGAGGATCATTGAGTCAATGCTGGTAACATTGGCTTCAACAAGGATGCTGCAATTTGTGCAGAGATCTTCCCATTTGATGTGGAGGACTTATCACTGGTGATAAGTCTCCAGGCTCTTGAGATGATGATGGTAGGTCACCCACATTTCACAGTCATAGAGGAGAGTGGGAATAATGACTGCATTGTAGATCTTGATGTCTTTCCAGAGCTTGCAATGAATAAAGACACACCAAAGCAATTTCCCAAAGGAGACGTTTGTGCACTGGATCCTGTGCTGGATCTCCTCATCAATGTTCACTCTCTGAGACAGGTGGCTACTGAGATAGTTGAGCACTTCCCCTATCTCCAGAATCTTTCCCTTGATGGTAATTTGGGGTGGCGGAATCACATTCATAGCCTAGGGCAGACTGATAGAGCACTTTAGTCTTCTTGATGTTCAGAGAGAGGGCCAAAATTCAGTCAGCTTCTCCAAAAAGATGCAACATGGTCTGGAGGCTTTCCTCTGTATGCACAAGGATGGCACAATCAGAATATTGAAGGGCAAGGATGGTTGCTTTGAGTACTTTGAGTGAAAACATCCCAGATTGAAAAGCCCTCCATCCATTTGGTATTCAGTGTCAATTCTGGAAGGAAGGCAGTCCTTAATGAGAATCAGGATGATGTCAAAAAATAACGAATAGAGTTTAGGCAATAACACATCCTTGCTTAACCCAGTTTGGATGACAAATGGATCTGTCTCTGATCTGCTGCATTTAATAGACACATTCATCTGGTCATGGAGATGCCTTAGGCTCTTCATGTACTTATCAAGACATCCACATCTGTCGAGTAATTTCTGCAAGGTTTTGCAAAAGGCTTTAGTAAGGTCAATGAAGGCCATATACAGGTGCTGATGTTGTTCCTGACAGCTTTCTTGGACCCAGTTTGCAACAAAAATCATGTCAGTAGCCCCACAGGAGGTCTGAAACCACATCAGGACTTCCTCATCAAGACATAGAAAACAGTTCAGGAGGATTTGGGTGAGGATTTTCCCTACTGTGAAAAGGAGAGTGATACCTTAATTAGTTCCCACATGCAGACTTATCTCCTTTCTTGAAGAGAGTCATAATATTGGCATTTCTCATGTCCCCTGGGATCTTTTTTGTTTCAAATTTGAAAAATAAATTTATGGAGTTTCAGTACCAATTCCTCACTGCCAGCCCTGTAGATTTGAGTATGTAAGCCGTCTGGTCCAGTAGCCTCGTTGTTCTTTGTTTTCTTGATGATAGACCAAACCTCTAGGGATACAGGATTGGTGGAGTGTCCCTTTTCAGGGTGTTGAGGGATGGACTCACTGGTCCATTAGAATCAACTCGCAGTAAAGAAGTGCTGTTTTTATCTAGCTTGGATACATTCATTATCTTTGAGAAATGTCGAGCCATCCTGCAATCACAGGAAAGTAGGACCTTGGGAAATTGAGTCATAGGTGGCTTTTGTTTCCTAGAAAAAGAGATGCATGTAATTTTTGCCAGCATAGGACTGAATCTCCTTGACTTCATCTTGCCACCACCGATTTTGATTTCCCCAGCTCGTCCATTGAGCTTCAGTTTTAAGGAGACTATACATATGTTTCTTCTGCTGAGATGAAGCGTCATCTTTTCTGGTAGAATGAACCCTTCTCTTCTGGTCAAGGAGGGCTTGGATCTCAGCAGTGCTGTCATCAAACCAGTCTTGGTGTCAACAGGGGGTATAGCCAATGGATTCAGCTCAGGCCATAAGGGTTGTAGTTTTAAACCCCTTCCAGGGTTCCTCAGTGTTGCCTTCATTTGTAGACAGGGGAAAGAGCTCAGGGAGATGCTGTTGGAGATGTTTACACACATCCAGGCCTTGAAGACCTTTGGTTTTGAGAACCCTTTGAATTGTTTTTGGCTGTTTTCAGTGATTGGGAGCAAGCTGGATGTTCATAATGGATCTGACAAGACTGATCTATCCAGAAGTTGTGTGTTCCTTTAATGGTTCACATGATGCAGAGATCCATTCCATCACAGGCTCTAACAATAACATAGTCAAGGAAATTCCAGTGTTTAGAGTGAGGGTGTCTCCAGGTAGTCTTGTATTTGTCATTCTTTCTAAAGATGGTGTTCATGATGATAAGACCATGCGCCATGCATTTGCTCAGGAGAAGGATGCCACTGGACTTGGCTTTCCTTACTCCTTCCTTCCCAATGGTGCCACCCCAGAGTTTCAGGTCACATCCAACTCTGGCATTGAAGTCATGAAGGAGAATGATCTTGTCCCTCTTGTGAGTATTAGTTAGCACGTGGCCAAGGTTGGAGTATAATTGTTCTTTGAAGTCATTGGTGTGACAGAACACCCTCTTGGGTGTCAGTCACCTTCAAGGCAGAAGCAGGGTGCTGCCAGGTGGCTGGTGACAGTGGCTATTTTGGAGAGCTCTGTTATAAGAGCAGAGCAGTGTGAAATCAGTCAGCAGGGAAGAAACATTGTCCTGCTGAGCTCTGGCTCCAGGAACGACTCAGAGGTAAGGGTGGGGCTAGGAGGAATGAGGAGGCCTCACTGGTCCTGGACATGACCTAAAACGGCATCCTGCCAGAATAGGGAGGCCTAGTGCTCCTGTCTGTGGTGGGGCAGGGCCACATAACTACCAGGACTGAGAACCTCCCTAGTGTAAGACAGGTCAGGGCAACTAAACCCCTTTCCCCACCTTCAGGTGAGTTACCAGGAGAGTTGGTGGGGGGAGGGGGGAGGTAAGATTATGAGAAGTGCCTGAGTCCCATAGGATGTTGGACCCTGGAGGAGGGCCAGGCATGCTCAAAGAGGAGTACCCCAGACTCTGAGAGTTTTAGGGTGGTGTTGGGGGGCCAGTTAAATTCAGAGAGGAGTGGAAGTCCCCAGGTCCTAGTGTAAGGGGTGAAGTTGTGGTCTGAGAGAGGAGCGTAGTGTTCTGGTGAGAGGCCATGGGTAATGTAGGCCTGTAGTTGAGCATTTGTCAGTCCCATTTGGGTGAGGGTCACAGGAGAGGCCCAAAAGACCACACCAGGGCTGACTGAGGGGTGAAGAGAGAAGCCAGAGGATCTTTTCAAGTAGGGCGGAGTAAGTGTGGCTTCAATTGGCAGTTTGCAAGAAGCCGTGTGAGAACCAGTGGAGTGCAAGAGGCCCCGGTGAGAGGGGAGCGGTGTGTGTGTGGCCTGAGAAAGCAGCATGGGAGAGACCCAACTATGTGTTTAGTTTGACCCAGCTTTGAACTGGAGGTAGAACACACCGAGAGACATAAGCGAGGCATGGGACACATGTAGGGATGGTAGGAGTGTGTACTTATCACCCACGGTCATTTGGGCACATGAAGGGCAGCCTCCTCCTTATTTAACATCACAATAATTTATCAACAAGGTGTGGCAGGAGAAATAGGTGGGTGGTTTGCCCAGAGACAAGGGCGCGGCCATACTAGTACCAGGCCTGGAAGGTGCTTTTGTCATAATCGGCACCAAGCGTTGGGGCATACGTACTGATGATAGTAGCATAATGATTGTTTCTGAGTTTAAGACACGGGATCATATGTTAATGCTCACAGAGAGCTCCCTAAGCTTACTGGTGAACTGATTCTTGATGGCAAAGCCAATGCTGTGAATGCATCTGTTCTAGGCCAGTTTCCCCTCCCAGAAGAAGGTATTGCCTCCGCTCCCTTCCCAAAGCTGACTCTTATCCAGCTATCTTGTCTCACTCAGAGATTCAATGTCGATGTTCCCTGCAGATGGTGGTTGTTCTTCTTTCCGGTTGTTCATCATCTTGGTTATCCATTAAGGTGTAAATGTTCCATGTTGTGACAATCATTATCGTCTTATGATTTCAACCACAGAGACAGTGATCCCACTGGATGTGGTTATCCAACCAGGAATAGATAAGACAGCCAGGTATTAGGGCACCTTTTCTAGCCCCTGCCCCATGTAGGGTGAGCAGAGAGGATCCTGAGTAGGACTGCTGAATATCATCTGCTGAATTACACCCCTGTCTCAGCCCAGGTGCAAGACTACCATGAGGCTTCTACCACCTGCATGCAGGTTTGTGGTTGGGGACTGCCAGACTCACTAGTCCTGTCTTTGTCACCACTGGTCCATTGCTGCGGGGCTGTTGGAGGTTAGTGCAGGAGAGTGTGTTGTTTCATGTAGTAGAAGCCTGAACATAACTTTGTTTAACAAGAGGAAGATGGTACATGAAAACAGCAACTACACAATTTGGCATGGTAGAGATCCGGACCCAGTGGTCAGGGAGAACCCTAGATGATACGAGATCCCCAACTTGCTGCAACCTTCTTCTGTCTTCACAGTCACTGAAATCCTTACACCTTCCATTGCTTGATCCACTGTTGAGGACTTGGGGTTGGAACAAGCTTTTTCTGGAACCTCCCCTCAGACCTGTTCACCATGGATGACCCTACCAGGAGTGTGAGACTCTTGGCAATATACTTTTAAAGATCATTGGGACACAACTAGCCTCTCCACCACTATGAGGTCTCAGTCCATGGGAAGGCTGTCTTCTATCCCCAGAGTGCTAGGCCATCAACTTTACTAACCAGATCACTTAACCAACAACCCTAATGATTTACTTGTAGCTGTGCTGGTCTAAGGACTTAGGCAGACACGGTTCTTTGGGTAGATCTGATATCTTTTATTAGACCAAATAAATTGTTGGAAAATTTGTTTTTTGCAAGCTTTTGGACACAAACACCCTTCTTCAGGCATAAGGAGAGTCTGTTGGTGTTTGTGTGCTCTCCTGGGTAGAATAAAAGCCAATGTGCAAAAATGCAGATCTGTGAAAATGCAGATGTGTGGCAGTGAGCGTCTGAAGGAATGGGAGATGAGGATACTCCTCGAAAGAGATAGATTGCACTTTTGAAAGAGCCACCTGGATACCATGTGAAGAATTGCTGCAGTACAACAAAAATCCCCACAAATCGCACACCATTGATTATGACATACCATCCTTCACTGGAATCTATATAGAAAATCTTCAAACAATTGGAGCCCATACTAGAAAAAAGACCCAATTCTTAAAGAGATCTTTCCAGAGCCACCCATCCTAACCTTTAAACAAGCACTGAACCTCGCCAGCCTTATCACCAGAAGCAAACTTCTTATGGCTCAAAGCACACCGAATGGTTCCAGACCATGCAGAGACAAGAAATGTAAAACATGCCAACACATCTCCACCACCCCCACAATAACTACATCCCACAACAGAAGCAACACCAGTCCCGGGTCTTATACCTGCATCTCCAGAAATGTAATGCATCGCATCCAATGCACTAAATGCCCTGATGGAAAATATGTAGGAGAACCCAAACAACAACTGCGTACCAGAATGAATGCACACTGAAAATCTATCAAAGACAAAAATACCCAATTACCTGTGGGTGCACACTTCTCACAAGGGATTCATTCCCTCTCCAATCTCTCAGTTCTAATCCTCAAAGGGCTTCTAGAAAACACCTTTCGTAGATGAACCTACAAACTTCACTTCATAATTCTACTGGATACAAAAAATCATGGACTAAATATAGACATTGAATTTACGGCACATTATAACCTTCTCACCATCTGATAAACCCAGGTAACCTGTCTGCATTTTACCAGATACATTCTATCACTAGTTCAACATTCCTCCTTCCCCCTGCCGTGACCTGTCTCACTCCTATTGTCTCCCATCCCTCAGACCCCCACTGCCACACATTTGCATTTTCACAGACCTGCATTTTGCATATTGGTTTCTATTCCATCCAGGAGAACACAGAACAATGGCAGACTCTCCTTATGCCTGAAGAAGGGTGTTTGTGCCCAAAAGCTTGCAAAAAAACAATTTTTCTAACTATTTAATTGGTCTTATAAAAGATATCACATCTACCCAAAGAACCTTGTCTGCCTTGAGTAAATCATTGGTATTCCTACCTAGTGCATGAAAGGAGGTTCTTCTTTGAAGAGACCAAGCAACCTGAGAAAAAAAAAAATTCTGACTATTTCAGGTGGGGGTAAAAAAGACTCCCCATCATTTGTCCACTACAAAGGAAGGAACCAAACCAAAATTCTGACTAGTTTCCTTTCTGGCCCTGACTTCTAGTATTAGTATTTTCCAAAAGATTTTGGACTTACAATTTTTTTTGAGTGCCTCAATTTTTTATGCCTAACTTGAGAGACCTTTAGACTGTATTGAGAACTCACCTCTGAAATGCTGGCCCCTTTAAAACATTCAGATGGAGACCAAGAAAGACCACTTAAACCGTTTTGGCTTAGGTTTGACCCTTTCAGCTGTGTATCATAAAAAAAAACCTTGCAAGATGTCTTTCTGGTATCAGCACAATAATTTTAATTAAACTTTAATGCTTGATTTATTTATTAATTTAATTGTTCAAGAAGTCCATTTTATGTGTTCTGTAGCATGCCAGGTATTAGGAGTGTGCGAAACAGGCCGTATTCTATTTGGATTCAGATTCAGCCTGAATCAGGGACAGTGATTTGATTCATTGATTCAGATCACTGTCCCCGATTTGATTTGGCCAAATTTGAATCTGAAGATTTGATGCTGATTTGGAGAATTAGCGATTCAGCCAGAGACACAACTTTAAATGTTTTTTCTACATACCTTGAGGTACCAGGCATGGTTCATGAATGCTGTGATGCTGGGATGAATGGAGCGTCCCACAGGAGCACGGATAGGGGATCCCACATGCTCAGCAGCGAACTGAGAAATGGATCAGAAGTACTTCTGGTCCACTTCCAGGTCCACCAGAAAAGGCATGGGGGGTCCCCCTGCACTCCCCCAGACCCAGGAGGCACCAGCTGCTGAGCTGGCAGGGCACGGGACTGGGGGGGGGCCTCCTGCTCACTCCCCAGCAGACCCAGTAGTGGACTAGAAGTGCTGCCTGGTACTTTGAGGTATGTAGAAAAAAACATTTAAAGCTGTGTCCATGTCTGAATTGCCAAATCTTTCCAAATCTCTCCGAACCAATTTGGAAGGTTCCAATTTGATTCAGAGAGATTAAAAGGTCTCCTGATTCGATTCGGATTCGGAGATTCCGCCACCTAATTGGGTCGAATCTCCAAGGAATCGAATCAGGGACCGGAGCTTCACACAGCACCACCAGGTATACGTATGATACTATGTAATAACAATAATAATAGCAGTTAGTTAGTTTGCCTTTCTTTATGCCTGGTGTTGGAAAGGACATATGGGAATACCACAGTCCCAGAAAAAAATACTTCAGTTTTTTATAACTCATGTAATCAGAGGGAGCAAAAATAAAAAGGTGAAACAACTAAAGATGAAATAGCCTGCACAGAGAGCTCACAAGCTGCTTTGTAGTCTCAAGACTTGAAAACGACAGCAGAGAAAATATGGCAATTACAGAGCTATTTCTAATGCTTTAAAACAACTCAATTTAATTACTTTGATATAAACATTGAAACATATCTCTGCTATGAACAGAGCAATGTACTCAATCATGTTATTTTAAATGAAAATATTCTTGAAATGGGTTAGGCAAAGACATTTGTTATATCTGCTGTGTTAGCAAATCATGCAGGCACTACTAGATAGCAAAGTGCTATATCCTGCCACTTGTTAGATGCAACTTAATCCTCCTATGCATTTCATTAGAAGGCTCTTAATTTTCATCTGAGCAACTCAATCTTAACCAGATTTTGCCTTATATATATTTAAAGTCCAGACCTTATTTTTGTAATAAAAGTGACAGATTCAAGTCTCATTCCTTGCAGTAGTTGAATACTATTTTATGTAAAGAGAATTCTGACAGGTCCTTTATTGAATTGCTTTTTGAATGTTTTGTTTAAGGTTTCTTGAGAATGGAGTTTCAGGAAAAGTATGAATCTTAAGGAAATGGCTGTTTTCAATGCTAACTATCAGAAGAAATGAGTAGTGTAGGTTTTGTATTTTCAGTGCTGTTTCCACAAGAAGAGATGTGCTGAAAGCCATAAAGATATGCTGCTTTCTTTTACTGATTTATTTCACATATGCAGTAATTTGCTGCCAATAAATCTAGGATGGATTTCCATGGTATGAGACTGGTGTGGCAAACAGAATGGATAACTTTATTCATACTGTGGTTGTGGTATTTTTAAAATCAGTTTTGCAATGTGATATCACTGGAGTGCATCAACATGCAGCACTCAGTATTAAACAAAGTTTTCCAAAAGAACATATTCTATACACTAATTCATGTCATCAGGGATCCATCTCATGATCATCCTCTGAGCACATGGTTTTGAGGAGATGATAGCACTGAAAAGTTTTCTTTTATAAGTAATATCATTTGTATCTGTGCAACCAGATGGAGCTATTATAGTAGGATTTTCTACCAGGAAGAAAATTGGCTTTTACGCCAGCCAGAGTTCTCTTAAACTAGGAAAGCAAAATTCATTTCAGGATAATGGGCATTTCAGAACTCTTTGCTGAGCAGTGAAGGCTGGAGAAAATCGGACACAACATATTGACTCCTAAATTAATTGTTCACATGTTCCACCTGTCAGCCTGCATTTTTAGGCATCATATGGGAAGCAAAATATTTGCCCTGAGAGAAAAAAATAAAGGCTCATTTAATTGTGAAATGTTCCTGTTTTATTGAATTTGGTCTAATATTTAATGTGGGTGATGACTGTTAGATAATTAAGATTCTAATCTCTGTGTAATGATGTTACAGCCTCCCACCACACATACAGTAAACAGTGAAAGGTTGCAAATCTTGCTTCCACATCTGGCTGAATGAGTCACCATGATCTCCGCTTAGGTAGAATACTATTTTCTGACATCTGAGGCTGTTTATTGGGAACAGCAGGTCTGCAGATCCCGTTAACATGCTCTCTTTAACCTCTGCCTTTCTCCAGGTTATTTCATAGATTCAAAGATTCATTTCTTTATATTCAAAATTTGTTGAGAAACAAAGTGAGCTCTATGTTGCTAAGAATTATCTTGGGGAAATTAGCCATAACAGTTTTTCAGCATATTTAGGGCCTGATCCAACAAAGCATGTGCTAACTCAATGTGTTTGAGTAGTTCCAATGAAAACTGCCAAGGATGGCAGAGTGAGTAGAGTAAAAAGATAAACCCACATTATTCCAGGACAGCAATAAAGACACAATTGTCATCTAGGATTCACATGTTCCATAATTTGCCTTCATCTGGCAAGTCCCTACAAAGAGGAATACCTCTGTTCTGTTTATTCCTATACTTTGCTCATTATTATGGTATCCGAACAGTTTCTGCTATGTTTCTGTTTGATTTTTCTTTTTTTAAGCATCTTCTTGTTATGACTTTGGCTCCTGCAGGGGACTAGACTCCATAGCACGTGCAAGCATTGGTTTGAAAGTGGAAATATTTTTAAAAGGTCAACACAAGAAACTGTAAACTCCAGAGGGAATTTTCTTAAGGGAATTATTTTGAGTGTACCACTCCCATGTATGAAAACTTAATTGATGTCGCTTGGCTGAAATGATCATCTCAGGACTGTAAACTGATACCACTTTATGTAAGATATCACAGTAAAATGCATTTTTAGGATCATATTTTAAGCCCTGCTTGTGGTATCACAGTTAGGCATTGTGAAAATGATTATATATGTCACAAACAGAGGATTATGATGTCAGGTGGAAAATAAATGACAGAATCGGATAAATTCTTAAGAAACAACGGCAATCCTGTTTTCGGGCACTGCCTTCAGTAAGAAAGAATGAGGGGGAAAATGGAGAGAAATATGTGACACAGAAGAACACTTGTTCCCAAATAAGATCTTTTTCAAGGTTTTCCATAAGGTGACAGCTGCTTTTTAAGGACCGCGTTCTGCAGTTGGTTACACTAATGGAAATTCAAGGGAACTGGAATGAATCCTTGCTTCTCTGGATTTCCATCAGGAGAACTGAAAGGAGAATTTGGCTCTAAAGCATTCCCACGAAGTAGAACACACTCATTCCCCACAACGTGGAAAAGGGGGCATTACCACCCTTCATATGACGTCACGTATTGTTCAGCACTTGGGAAGAAAAATGGAGAGCACGTTTTGTTCAAGCCATAGTCCTTTTTCTTTTCCTACTCTCCTCTGACCAGTTTTCACAATTTATCGTAAACCCCCTATTTGCTGAAGCACAGTGCATACCTTTTGGGTGCACAGGAGCTCTCTAAACAGTTGTTTTTGCCATCATAATAAACCCTTTAAGGAGACTAATTCTAGGCTTTGGTGTACTGTTCCCTATCGTTAGCAACATAAGGTAAGAACTTTCAAGCCTCTTTAACAGCAGTTAAAAGGGGCTGTTTAGAAGGAAGGTAAGCTTTGGTAAATTTGTATCTGAGGTAAAGCATTTTTTAAAATGAGTAAGAAGGCAGGGCTTGTATGTATTAGCTTTATCTGGGACTCCAATGTAAAATAACCTTGCAGGAGTCAGCACGTTTTCAGACTTCTCCTTTCCTTTCAGTGTGGAATTGGGGTTGGGTTGCCAGTAGGGTGGCCATCATAGGGGACAGTCCGGTTTTCTGCGACACTGTCCTCTACTGCTATGAAACACAACGCCTTTATGTCTTTTATTTTTCTCTTGAAGAGAAAAATAAAGGACATAAAGGCATCTGGTTTATCAATAGAGGACAGAGGAAAACTGGACTGTCCTTTATGATGGCCACCCTAATTGCCAGTTGTTCAAAGCAAATGACTAGTAGCTTCAAAACTTAAATGCTCACAGACCAACCTGCCATCTTCTTCATTTGTATTCAGAAGATGCTTCATTTCTCCCCCTCGCTTCCTAGTCTGTACCAATCAGTAAAAACAATGGCATTTTTGTCTTTCATGAACATAGTCTCATTCGGTTTCACTTGAAGGTGGAGATAAACAATTAAGAAAAAAAACTTTTTTAGACAGATAGTTATAGTTTAAAAGAAAATTAAGTAAAGCTTTAAGAAATATATAGTTTGACAAGGGATTACAGGAAACAGTTAAAGGATGCATATAAGATTTAAACAAAATTTAAAACAACAGCAAGGGATCTAGCTGTAATGTATTTTAAAAGGCTGCAGAAAATGGACCTAAGACACTGATTATATTATACAATGTGTGTGTGCGTGTGCACATGCATGCATGTATATCCATACACGCACATACAAACATACATGCACATAATCTTCTGCTGTTGTAAACTTGTGCAAATCCACCAGAGTTCATGAAAGTACCCTGATTTACCTAAAACAAGGATCTGCCTCACTAATATGGACCGGTCCATATTTTCTCACCCTTTTCTAGCCAGTTAGTCTTGCTATGGTGTTACAAAGTGGTAGATTCTGATGTTGCATAGAGAGCTGAGAATTGCACCAGCATGCGGAAACTCTCAGGTGGCATCATCTTGTTTTAGTGGCTCCTATCCACCTCACTCCTGCATAAGGGATGGGATGTGGCGTGCTGTGGGGAGGGAAGGGGTGCACCTGTGGGCAACAGTTCTCACACAACATAATTCTGTTGTAAGTGCAATAAGGCTGTGCAAAGCTTCGGGCGCTGATTCGATTTGGAGGAGATTTGGCCCGATTTGGCAGCCAAATCTCTGAATCTAAATTGAATCATGGAGACCGTTTAAAAGGTCTGAATTGATTCGAAGCTCTCTGAGTCAATTCAGAAAAGATTCGGAGAGCTTTGGCGATACAGGAAGTCCATGCTGGCTGCAGCAGGGAGCGGAACCCAGAGGGAGCAGGACCCCTGCCAGGCCCATCCCCCGGCTTCCACCCACTCTCCCCCCCCCCCCCCCCCCCCCCGGCTGCCCTGCCAACCCCAGCTCCTGGTTATTTAAAAAAAGAAAAAGCCCTGACTCACCGGTTGCTGCCAGGTGGGGGGCGATCCCCACCGCCACCCACTGGCCCATGCTGCATGGGGGATCTGCCATGAGCCCCTGACCCCCCACTCTCCCAGCCCCGCCACCATGGCCTCCCCACCCGCCCCAGCTCCCAGCCCTTTAAAAAAAAAAAAGAAAAAATCGAATCACTGTCCCCCGAATCTGCCGAATCTGAAGCAAATACTACCCACTTCTCACAGACCTAAAGTGCAACCCCCAAACTACTCTAAGTTATGCTGACAGGCTACAGAAAAATTCACTATGAGGAGTCAGGAACATGTAAGTTGCTCCATGATTTCCCTCTCTCTCAATCTCAGCATACAGCTGCAGTCTCGATCTCTATCATCACTCACACTGCTCATACATTAACTATTTTTAGTATACCTGCGGAACAGAAAACCAACTAGATTTGTAGGTTTTTCCTCTAGTGCTGCATGCACGTGTGTCTAGCCCATCCTTACATTTCTAAGGCTAAGTTTTATATACCAAGTTGGTTCAACACTGACTTAACTTTGATTCAGAATTCAACATTTTCAACTATGGAGGAAATGAGCCTGTCTTTTCTGTCTCTGTTTACGTGCTTAAAATATCATGAACAATGATGCCACAGGAACAAATAAGAAAATAATATAAAGAAGAGCTTTTCTGAACTGGTTAGAAGTTCAGCCCGATGGAGGGCTAGAACTAGCGTCCCTCTCTTAAATCTCTATTCATTGGGGACAAACAGGGGGGGAAAAGTTAGCTAATAGTTTCTTAGAGCTTGTTTTCCTTTGAGCCCTGCCCCCCACCTTGTAACACACATGCTTTCACATTTTGCTGGCACTAAAAGCATTCACAGAGGTCAAATTATTGGAAGTTCAACTGAACTATTGCAGCTTACCTACCACCTCCAGTTTCCACAGAAAATCTCAGTTGCAATTAAATAGATATCATTTTTTGGCTGCAAAAAACATGTAACAAGTACTTAGCTCCTGCATTTTGTGTGATCTCCCTTGATCTTCCAAACGCTGCTTGCACCCACACAGAATCAGACTTCCAGTTCCCTGTAAAAGAAAAGCCTCATTAAAAAAAGACGTTTCTAGTCTGGAAAGTCAGCTTGGACAAATGTGTGATGATGACAACCAGTTTTTATAAGTTTGTTGCTCTGATGTCTTTTTCATATACTAATGAACCATTCAGTAGTGAGAGAAGGAAAAAAAAAGGCAAGAAAGAACAATGATCATAACAGATGTTTCAGTGAGCTTTTTATTTGCATTTTTTTGCACATAGCTCGACAGAAATGCACCTCGGATATTTAAAAGCCTGGTGATGAATGGCTGCCACAGAAAATGCAGCTCATCTTTTTCAACTTTTTTGACACTTACCAGCAGAGAGTCTTAGGAAACCCACACAGGGCTTAAAAGACAGTTGCGATGGGTCCCAGCTATAAAGAACTGGTGAAGTATGACTTCACAGAGTGGAAGGGCAAGATTTTTGGGATTTTCTTCCCTATCCTATGAGGAAAAAAGACCCAGTGGTTAAAGTCCTACCTTGTCACTTGAGAGACCCAGGAGCTAGTCTCCATCTTGATACAGACTGTGTGACCTTGGTCAAGTCACTTAGGACCAGATTTCTTAAATGTTATTTATTAATGAATCAAACTGATAAATTACCAGATCCAACATTCAAAAACACATCCATTCCTCCAAAATATACACAAAGACTGATACCAGTCTCCCACCAACAGTGCTCCCACAACCAAAGTCAACATCCACAGAAGTCTTATAATCCTTTCCCCTTCCTCCCCAGTCCCTGACAGGTCCCTAATGCCCCATGTTTCCTCATCTCTATACTATAATTCACTCCTTCCTCCCCCCACACAATACAGATCCTACTATCCTCCACTTGTCTCTACCCCCAAACTTCAAATTCTTTCCAAATTAATTCTTAAACTCATAGAATTTGCAATTACATATTCAAAAAGTTGTTCTCATTTTCTGGTTTGGAGGCAGAAGAAGATCCTTTATTTAGAAAAATCCAAAAATGTCCATCAGATTTCTAAGTAAGCACGTTTTGCCTCCTCTTCTGTAGAACTTGATAAAACAATTTTTCCATTATTAAAACTCCCCAAGCTTTTTGAAATCCATCAGTGATTTTAAAGGTGTCCCTTTTCCTCCAGGACCAGATTATAAAAAGTATTTGCTTGCTTAAGGATGCAGGTAAGAAGCTACTGGGCTTTTCAAAACCATCTAGACATTTTTGAAAAATCTCATTAGGCATCTATCTATATCCTTTAGGTGCCTAAGTCATAAAATATTTTAAATATCAGGTAGTGTAAGATTGATGATGTAACCACAATAGTCCAGAAATTATATGAGAGGAAAGAATTTCTTAGGGTCATATATTTTATTGGATCAGCTACATAGTTGGGATAACAACAAGAACTTAGTGTCTTTTGCTCTTAGCTCCCCAGCTGTAGTCAGGGAAATAGCATTTTCCTACTGGAGCATTGTAAAAATAATTACTTTATGATTGTCAGGCCTCTATAATAAATGCTTAAGGTGGCAATGAATGCCAAAGAGACCAACCCTCTAAGATCTTCATGTATAATGTGGCCCAGGAGGAGGAGAGAAGTCAGGCATGAAGGCGGGTTGGGATCAGTCGGTCACTGATCATTTTGGAGTCCCACCCTCCTTCTCCCATAGTATCCCCTTGGTGAAATTCGTTATCTCTTGATATAATTGGAAAGATGGAAAAAGGTTGAGGGACTGGAAGATTGTAATCTGTTTTCTTTTTCTTTCTCCAGTTTTGATTTCTTTGATATCTGCTTTTCTCTAATGAATTAAAAAGCCTGATTCTGACATTGGTCTTATTTGTCTGCCATAAAGTGCATATTCTCTTGCCAATTCTTCTACATCCATGGCATGGCAGACAAAATCCATAAGCAACTGGAGACTGAAATAACTGTAATTTAAAATAAAGCAATTCAAAGCTTCTGAACAGTTTGGATGAATACCCCAGAAGTTATCCACTGGAGAGAGCAGATACTGCCCCCTTCCATGTAACAAGTGTAATAACCTTTTTATGACCCCAATGCATGCACTAGATTTGGAACTGAGTCAAAAAAATTAATTTCTTACCAGTGTTTCCTGTGTGTCATGGTTATGTGAGCATGTGTGTATGAGGATGGATCCCATTCTGTAGTGTCTGAAATAATGGAAAAAGTTTGTTTAGATTTGGAGAGCGATCTGCAAATGCTGCTGTTCAGACGGGCATATAACCTGTCTGCAGAGCAGGATGCAAAGAATAGTCTTAAAGAATCTGATGAGGTGTTTAATAGACCTAAATGCACTGTGAATAAAACACACATCACACTGATACAGATCCCATTGTGCTGCCAAAACTGCATGCATCACATATAGTATAGTCCCATTAGCTTTGAGAATTAAAGTAAAAGCTGAGTGCGATGAGATGGTAAGATTCAGTGTTACTGAGAGAACACAGATATCCACTGGTTTGGTTAACAGTATGGTCACATATAATAATACCAAATAAGTTAAGGAATTGTCTAGATCGTTGAGATTCGAATAAGACTACCAATTGCAATGTATCCCAAGAGAGTAATGGAGGAGGTCATGTCTAGACTTCAAAATAGAAAAGCGTTTGCAGATTTGGAAACAAGTCAAGTATTTTTGCTAGTCCACCCTGATAAAATGCTAAACTCAACCCCTCTACTCCCTCCTGCCTGCTACTCCCCCCGCAATTTTTGGTGTCTATATGATGGAGTCACTTCTTATTATCATTACCTCAGTACTTAAAATCCAGTTGCAGATCCTTTAGGAACTGGCTGGAGGTAATCATTGGTGATCAGATATTTTACGGCACCAGTGATCAACACTACGGGATAGTCATTATGCAGTTCTGCGGCTTGCAAAGTATGAGACTTTAATGGCACAGGAGGAAATGCTAGATCAGGCTGACTGAAGTTAATTATAGAGGACAAGTCCTCAGTGACAGTGGAAAAATAAAGGTGAAAGCCAGTGTGTAAATAGAAGAGGCCATGACAGAAAGAGAATAGCTTATGTGTGAAAATTTGAGATTTTAATATTTTTCTCAATCCCCTTTTTTGAATTTTTTTGTGATATTGTGAGACAGAAAGATAGAATAGATAATGAGATAGGATTGATCTTTCTTGCTTTCTAAAATAGCAAACAACAGTGCCCTTACCAGGGATGTGGGAAACTAGGTTTACATGAGAGAGTAGGGCCATAGCATCAGTCTGTGTCTCTGGCCCTAAAGTTATTTAATTTTTCAGACCATGATTATGCAGATATAATTTTGTATTCACTGAGATGCATTGAGAGGGAAACCCCTGCTCCCAGAACAATCGGGACACTCAAGTGGGATGTGTGAAATTAGCCAAGAATATCCTAAATGAGTGTCTTTGCCATTGGCTACTTGCTGATTTGAGGTGATTTGATTTCTACTTTTAACTAGAAATGTGATCCCTGGACTTGATAATCTTTCTCCCACAAACCTTTTTGGTTTGTGCTACACTTTTCTGAAAAGTGTGGGTTTTGACGCATTGATATTTTCTGTCAAAAACCCCCCAAAAGTTAATCAAAAAATTCTCAACCAGCTCCAAGAAGGAGGCCTCACAAGGATTTATAGTCATACTGATCTAGTTAAGCAACGCATCATCTTGAGCAGGGATGAGCCACTTATGCCCTGCGGTCTGGATCCAGCCCACAAAGTTTGATATGAAGGGGCTGTGCTAAAGCAGTGACTTAAGTCTTCTGCTATGTGCCCTTACCACCAAATTTGTAATTCTCCAGTAGTGTTCAATAGGGTTTTCAGCAGTACCCAGTAAGTGGAGCGGGGCACAGAGCAAGAAGTAGGTGGAGTGGCAGGAGACCAGTGGCACGGGTGGGAGGTCAGCAGCCCGCAGGGGTGGCAGGGTTGCTAGCACTGGGCCCACCACTCTAATAGGTTACCAGCCCCTGATCTAGAAAGTAGGAAATGATCACGAATATGCAAAAATATATTTGTGTGAAAATAAAGGCCTGAAAAGGACCTCTTTACAGTAGCAGGAGCTTTTTTGGAGCGTCTATAAGCGCTGAGAGCAAGGAACAGCCACAAGAAGGGGTTGAAATAAATACAACTCAAGTAATGGACATTTCTGTAGCACAAGTTAACTAATAAACATAAAATGACATGAACATACAAAATATTAAGAGAGTAATTCTAGATGGATGGCCAATGGAAAAAGCCCAGACACTTCCAAGCATAAAATTTTATAGGGACCATTGAGGTGAAATTGCTACATATGCTGAGAGGCAGTATAAAGAATATTGATTCATAATATCACACAGCATGAGATCAGCAATGCTAAACAACCCCCAGTGCCTATCTCACTTTTGGGAAGCATGACAACAGAACATGGGATGCCATCTTCCAAGCAGACACGAATGCTGCTACAGAAGATACCTGTTAGATCTGCAACTAGGAAAGGAAACAGAGCACAAAAGACATATTGCTTGAGTTGTTTTTTTTTCTTTTGAGCTAGAACGGTTGTACAACACATTGATTAGCCACATAATAATCCTTGCAGTCAATGACACAATTCTCCCGTACTTCCACGAGAGACGGATTTTAGATTTAACCATCTCTGAACATTCTTCCATCTCCTTTAAGCCGATCATCTATATTGTTTTCAAATAGACACATTCATCATAAAGACAGAAAAAAAAAAGATTAGGATGCAGTTTAAAAATAAGGTAGGAGATGCAATGACTTCCTGGAGTAATCGTTGTCAGCACTTGCCTCAAGAGAACAGGTCACTTTGTGCCTATTAAGTACAAGTTAGTGTTGGTGGCTACACAGACCTGTGTTGTCCTAGCCGAAAAAAGTATCACAGGGTGTCTTGGAAACATAGAGCATGACTGAAGAGCAAACATTGCCCTGGTCCTTAGCAGGGAGATTTAGCATATGCTCATCTAATTGGCTCCTTGTCATGCTTATTGGTGGAGAGGACCCCTCCCTGTCTCTCTGGATTGGCATATTTCCACAGAAACTCAAAAACTAGGACCCCTGAATAGGGGTATACAGAGAGCAACTTTCTCACACCCATTTAAAATAAAGTGTTTCAATATTTTCGCTCTCAAAATTCAGTCTTAAAGAGTTTTACTATCCCTGCCATGGGATCCATATGTTTTTGTGCGAAGTATGTATTAGCTGGAGGCAATGTTTTGTGTTACAGTCTAAAGTTGTATATTCTTATTCTGTACAAGATATGTTTTAGCTGCTTATTTTTCTTTACTTAAGAGAAAAGAAGGTAGCTGTGTTGTCTTGGCACAATAAGCAGTAAATTGAGTGTAACGACATCATTGTAAAATGATGTGCTCTCATAAAATCCTGAATGTGGTGCATCTTTTGTGTTTTGTTTCTAATTGTTTGTTCGACACAAAAGGATAATTCATTAGGCCAATTCTCCAAATAATCTCAAAGTGACATGAATTCCTCTGCAGAGCGAATGTCTGTAGCGAGTAATCCATGGAAAACAGACAGGCGTCTCTTGTCATTTTGGAACTTTAATCCACTGCCTGGAGCATGAAAATGCTCAGGATAACAAGTGTGGGAATGACCAAAATCAACATTATTTTTGGATTTTATTTTCTTAACAATGCCATTGATCAATAGAACTGCTGAATCTGGCAGATACAATGTGGTGGGATTAATGAATTAAGCTCAGGAAGCAGAGGAGTTTGTTAAAGGGGGAAAACTCGTCTTTTCCTTTGGAGTGTGAATATTAAGCAATGAAAGCAGTGATGACAGAATGCTTAGGGCTTGCTTTATAAAAGTACCTAAGCCCTGTCCAATATTAGTGTTTAAACTTTTAATTAGAATAAAAACCTGCTCCAGCTTTTCAAATATATACTTCAGTTTCAAGTTTAAGAAAGAAAATGTATGTTATTCTGTGTTAGTACAGAGATGCAAGTGTCGGAAATGGGGTGTGTATAGTTACAGACTGATTTTGGGACCCTCTTCCAAGAATTCAGTGTACCAGATTTTTTCTATGATTAGCCAGTCATTGGTGTGAATAATAGGATCACAGTCTGACATCTAGATTCAATTCTGGGAAAATACACGTACCCTCTTTCATCCTGGAAGAGTTTAAAACAAAGTAGAGGGAAACACTAAATGTCTTGGATCCCAGGAATTGCTGACTTCCTATGTTTACACGGGTGACTCTTCTGCATGACACAGAAAATTTGGCAACCCTGAAGCCACTTTAAAGTGTGTGTGAATGTGTGTGGAGGGGAGGGGAGGGGAGGGAAGGAGTTTCTGTGTGTGTTTGCACATACAGCTTAACACTTAGCAGACATTGGGGGTCTTCCTTTTCCCTTTGTGACAGAAGAAAAAGAGCTTCATTAGTGGACTTCCAGCGGGTAAAATAACTCATGATCACCAAAGTGATCCAGAAATGGGAAGGCTTCTGGATGAAGCAAAGCATGCTTAGCTGCTAAGAAGCCTTTGGAGAATCGTCCAGTTTAATTTACAAGCCTGGCCGGACCTACGCGTGTCTTGAACTGATTGCTGAAGTGGGCTTTAGTAGGAATTTCTTTCGGAGAGCTGGGGGAGGAGGTGAGAGGAGCTTTCCCTAACAAGGCTTGAAAAGCTTCAGTGATAAAGTTATGTTGATGGAAGACTCCCTGACTTCGGAGCTAGTCAAGCAGCGTTACATGATGGGCGGGAGATGTGCTTTCTCTGGGTGGCAGCATTCAGGGGGGTGTGTGTGTGTCTGTGTGTGTGTGCGCGCGCGATGGGGGGG
>NW_005842049.1:313386-360316 GCF_000455745.1 Alligator sinensis
CTCTAGGCGCTGCCGAGATGTTTTTTGCATGTGTGGTGTGACAGCAGGGGAAGGGGAGTGGGTGCTGCTTGCCTGCTCTCCCATTGTCAGCGAGACCTGTGCGGGGAAAGCCCGGACCCGGCTCCACCGCGGCTCCTGCTCCCCCCAGCCGACCCGCTGCCTTGCCTGGCTGTTTTGGCGGGGCCCCCGGCCGCAGGCGGCCCCCGGGTGGAAGTTTCCCTGATCCTGCCGGAGGAGGAGGAGGAGGAGGAGAGGGAGGTGTTTTTGGTTGGGTTTTATTTTTTTTTTTTCCTATCCGAGCCAGGAGGTGCTGACTGCTCGGCGTGTCTGCCCTGAATCACCTGTTCCCTCCGGTTCCAGGTCGGCCGGAGCTCGGAGCCCGCGGGACCCCGCAGCATGGGCCGGCTCGGCGGGGCGGCGCTGCTGCTGCTGCTCGCGGGGCTGCTCCTCGCCGCCTGCCAGCCTGGGAGGAACAACGTGCCGCGCCTGAAATTATCCTACAAAGGTAAGTCTCCGTCTCCTCCTTCCCTCCGCGGTTGCAAATGCCTCCGGGCCGTGCGTGCGCTTGCCCCGCAGACAAAGACGACTTGGTCCCGGCTGCGGGCGCGGGCAGCTCCCCGCCGGCACTGCCCCTGCCCCTGCGCCAGCTCCCCGCGCCTCCGAGGCAGGAGATGGTTAATTCCCCATCATGAATATGCAGCTCGTCCCAAGCTGACAATCCGATGCCAAACATCAGCAGCAGATTGGGGGGGGGCGGCTCTGCCAAGAAAGTCGGAGCTGAACGGAGCAGATGAGCTCCAGAAAGCAGCCTGGAGAAGAAATGCTCCACGGGGGATGGGGAAGGGGGGTAGGCAGACAAGGGGCTTGGGGTAAATATGATGCCTTTCATGAGACGAGTTGGGAAAATGGTCCTTTTCGGGTACAAACACCCCTGAGGGAGAGTCGTGGATGAGGGGGGTTTAAATGCAATGGGATTTGTTTTGTTTTTTTTAAACCCAAACCTGTATAGTGTTTGTAGTCTTGAATGTGTCTCGGTGACAAGGGAGGGGTTAAATGCAATGGGATTTGTTTGGGTTTTTAACCCAAACCTGTATCATGTGTGTAGTCCTGAATGGGTTGGGGAGGGGGGAGGTTAAATGCAATGGGATTTGTGTTTCTTTTTAACTCAAACCTGTATCATGTTTGCAGTCCTGAATGTGTGTAAGCGGGGGTTAAATGCAGTGGGATTTGGGTTTTTTTAACTCAAACCTGTATCATGTTTGTAGTCCTGAATGTGTGTAAAAGGGGGTTAAATGCAATGGGATTTGTTTTGGTTTTTAACTCAAACCTGTATCAGGTTTGTAGTCCTGAATGTGTCTCAGTGACAAGGAGAGAGAGAGAGGCTGTTCTTGAGGCCAGGTAGCTGTGAAATCCCCCCTACCTTGGTACATGTCTCCCAGCCCACACAGTGCCACTGTCAGTGCTTAATTTCAGTCAGATGTGGGTATTAGGAGATCCAGGAGTTGCAACTGTCCTTTAGGAATATAGTTACTGTAAATGTTCAGTAGAGAGAAACATATTTGGGAGAGCAGGAGAGTACACACATGACATAGAAGAGGAACCCCTTGGAGTTGCATATTGTTATTGCTACAAGGTGTTTTTCCTCTCTCAGGGTTGAATTCTCATCATTCCCAGATTATTGTGGTAGGGGGACAGGGAAGCAGCGTCTGTGTCAAATGTGAAGTACAGTACAGAGCTGCAGTGGTAAAAAGTGTGTGGGGGGTGTCTAGTCACAAATGTCAATCTCTGTCTACTGTGTCATGTCAGTCTGTCTCCTGCCAGTACAAATATATATTTTTCATAAGAGGGAGAATCTATTTGGTGACAAAATTGTGAAGAGAAATCACTGAAGTGCCATAGGACAGATGTCATTTTCACCCTTCAGATGAGACAATTAAATGCCTGTAAAACTTTCATGTCATCTAATTGAATAATCTAACTTAATTATGAAATAAATAGATGTGCTTGTATGTGACTGTACAAAGTTTATGTATGACAAGAAGACTTGAAGGCTCTTGAAATATTTGGATTCAGTTTTCATAAACCTTTTTAAAATTTAAGTACAAGTAGTTACTTAAAAATAATTCTGTCTGAAGAGCAGGTCTATCACAGGCATGCATCCTATTACAAAACCCATCAAATACCATTTTAATTGCTTTCAAACTTGAACAATCATCCTGAAACTCAGTTTAGCATATAGGGGCTTAATTTAACATTTGTTTTAAAAAAATCCAAAACTTTGAAGTGTTTAAAATTGTTCATTATTTCCCCCTTTCAGAAGTTTTGCCCTGTGTATTGCTGATTAAGGAAGCTATAGATAAAAGAAAGTGCCAAATGCTGGCACCCTGATTCCAATCTAGCCTAGGATTTAAGCACATGCTTAACTTTTAAGCAGGTGAAAAATAAGGTGTTAAGTACATTAGCCCTGGACCATAAAAACATTCCTGAATGTTTCCCTTGAAGCATATGAGTAGCCTCATTAAGTTAAATGGACTACTCGCATGCTTAAAGTTAAGCCTGTGCTAAAAGCTTTGCTAGAGCAAGGCTAGGGGTCAGCATCTCATAGGACTGAAGCTTAAGTATATCCTTATTGTAAATCAGAGGAACTACACTTTATCTGGCATTTTTCAGGCGACCAATTAACCGCCTAATGCGCTATGCTGTGAATAAGTACAGCATTTGATATGTGTTCTGCTTTAAATGCTCTGCTTTTTGAAAATATGTCCTGTGGCAATGAATGAATGAACACATTACATATCAATGTGGACCTCATGTGAAGATACTAAAGGCCACTTTATTGCCATTGGGACTAATCTGTATTAAAACTACAATTAAGGAAGGAAAAGCCCTCTCTTCCAATTACCTAACAGTTAAATTTGGGCACAAAAAGGCTGGTAATTTAGTAAAATAAACAAGGGGGAGACAACACACAGGACTAAAAGAACGTGTCAAGCAATTTTTCTTGTGTTATTTTTTGCTGTCTGTCAGTACATTTTTGTCTTCTCATGAACACTTGCTTTTTGCCCAGGAAAACACCTCCTAGCTATTGTCAATGTTTAGTGCTTAAAGGAAAATAAGGATTTATTTTAGCTTCCTGTTTTTGCTGACTAATTAGATGTCAAACATAGTTAAAACTTGCAGGCATTGGCTTTAAAATTTTCCAAAGTGAATCATGAAGGGTTAAATCCCTGCCAACCTTAATTTCCTATGGTCACTTGTTTTCAAAGGGCCACTATTAGCTCTGTCATTTCTCAGGTTGCGGGATAGGTTTCAGTGAACTTTCATTCTTACTTTCTCTTAACTTCCTGCCACTTATTCCTGCGGTAGAGTAGACACATCCTACAAGACACATTCAGGACAAGAAGAGAAAGAGAATGTATATAGTGTCATAAATCAGGTCACTTGTAGAAGGAAATACCAGATTTACTGCAGAAAAGATTTGTTGGTGAGATGGTGGATGTTGGCTAGTATTCAATGGATGTTGGCCACTTATTCAGAAGGCGGACATTGGGAAAACAGGTGGAATCCTGATCCATTTGAAATCATTGTTCAAAACACCCATTGGCTTCTGTAGTGTCATGGTCTCAGTCACTAAATCTCAAACACTTGCAGGTATTTTCGGTTTAGTTCATAAACTGGAAAGGATCTTGCCCAAATAACAATTATTTTCCTGTTTCAGTGAGAGAGTTTGAACATGACCCAAGGGCCTGACCTGAAGTCATTGGAGGGAATAGGTTTTGCTCCTAACTAGAAAAAACAACAGCTTAAGTTTGCTTCAGGTTGAGCTGATCCTCCGTACCTCCAGCACACCTCCTTTTGTGTCTTTCAAGCCTGCATCTTAAAAATAACAGAAAGAAAAGTAATTACCATGATGCCAAGAAAGATGCAGATAAATCCTTTGAAAAAGTGACTGTTAAACTCTAAGGACACAACATGTGCTTAAAGGGTTTTTTTAAAAAATCCCAATGACTCAGGTTTCAGTGTAATGGGCTGCATATTGTCATTAGGTTGTAGGTTCTGTCAGAAAGCATCTATAGTACACAGAGTTCTCAGTATGATGGTGATCAAGTTGTGAGTACAAAGTTTAAAACAATAAATATAGTCTTCACTCCAGATGGATTTCTCTTTTCTTTCGTTCCTCTTTTTATTTTGTCCTTCTCTTTACCTAATCCAATGAACCGACAGCATAAACAAATGATACATCTCGCTACAATAACCTTTAAAAAATAGAAAGGATTTCCATTAAGATGCTTTGGTTCACAAATCTTTTCCCAAGGCAACTTTGATTTATGTCTCCACATGAGTACATCTTATGAACCCAAAGTTTCTCAAATCCATCTGTCTCATCCCATTTGTTTATTGAAAATTACTGAATGCTGTAAGTATGTTTTGTAAGAGTACATGTGTGGTTCTTTTTTGTTATTGTTGCTCAATTGGATGCATATTACTTGAGAATAAGTGACTGGAAAAGGATTGCATGCAGATTCAGTTGTACTACTCCCTGGCTCTGATTCAAGCCATGCTAAGAAATATTTTCCTTAAAGTTGCAATGAAAACAGGAGCTGCCCCCAGATTCTGCACACAGTCAATTTACAAATTTATTTTTCTCTGCAAGTGTATCGGTCGAGATGGGTGATGTTCAGGCACCAACAAAATAAGTGAGGAAAGTCCCATTGATTTGATGTGTCCAGGATTTGAGCTAGTGCTTTAGAAGCAAATGGTACAAAGTGAACAGAACTGAATACCTGTGAGAAAATGTATAATACTTACTTGTCAATTGTTAATGAGACCCCACTGTACTTGGTATTTAAATGATCTCCAACTTAAATTTAAAATGCACATATATCCTCTTTCATTGAAAATTTCTGCCTTCATACTCACTGAGGAGGGACTCAAAATGTGGAAGGAGGAGCCAGTGATAAAATCAGGTGAACTTCATGAACATGGGCAATGACGTGAGATACTTTCCTCTCTACATTGCAGAGGATCTATGGTGCAGGCCCTCTTTGGTGTCAAAATTCATCCAACACAGGAGTTGGGGCTGAGAGGTAGTCAGGGCATAAGATACAGTCAGAAGATTGTCTGATTTCCCAGCCTGTGTTCCTGGCGTATGTTAGAATATTGATCTTGCTAACACTAGCTCAGTATGGTCCCCAAGAGACCACATGCCAGTCGAGAAACAGAATACAGGCCCAGTCTGACACACCTTACTGCATCTGACATGACCTCTGTGCTGAGGAGTGAAGAAAGCGATAGAAAAACTGGTTAAAGTGCTTTTTTAGCAGTAGAGAAATTGCCTGTATGTGGGAATTTTCAGCTGGCCAGTTAGGGCCTGAGCAATGCAGAATAACTGGAATGAGGCAGGAGAGAATATATTTTTGTTTCTTCAGGTCTCTGATTAAATTCTAGGGGAGCAAGTGTAGTTTCTGGATTACGAAACTTCCCTGTTTTAGTAGTTTGCTATCTATGTGAAGATGTTTCTGCTATACAGTTTTAAGTGAGCAAATTGTTCATAAAAGGTGCTGGAGTGATAGCAAGGGAAACAATATTCTGTTCATCCATCAAATAGGTACTGCAGACTTCCCCATCCTGTACAGTACTATAGTGTATTTAATGTACATTATTAAATTTATGCTTACAACCCTGATCCCACAAAGAATTTAAGAGTCCCATTGAATCTCATAGTTCTGCACACATGCTTTAAAGCCTATGCATATACTTAAAGTTTTGCATGACCAAGACTTCACTGCATTCCTGTGTTCTTGGGGCACATTTAAGTGCATGATTCTACTATAAAACATGATGAAACACAGCTTAAAATCATGCAAATGAGCTATAAATGTCAATCCATTATTTTGTGTGTATGCACAGAATACATATCTATTGAATTATGTTGGAGATGTACTCAGTAAAAGACTCCCCTTTTTAACTTAGAAAAAAATGTGTTTTTTCAGGTCTTGTTTAATGCGTTTTCATACTGTGATCCTTGTGCTGTGGTTTTGGTTTGGCTACATCCTTACAATGATTGCTGTTTCAACATACAGCCTTCTTTCCATTCATCTCTTCTGGGCTGCAGGCTCTTTCTTTCCCCCATGCTCATACCTGAAACATTGCAATGGAAGCACTAAGAATAACGCAAAGCCACTCTGATATTCTGAACAGTTCCCGTATCAGCTGAAGCCTGACTTGACCTCACTGCAGTTTGAAGCAAAATAGGCTCTTCACCTGAGGCGGTGCCTAAGTATCTGAGTTGAAAACAAATCCTTGTAAGTGGTGTCAAGAGCTGTGACATTTTACTTTCATGCTTATTTTTAATCTCCTGAGCAGAGTGGACAACAGCAGCTTGAGGTTAGCAGTTTAGAGTAGGCTCTATAATGCATCTTGGGTGCTGCTTCTTTAAGGTTGCTTGTGAATGTTGTTTTGTGGCTTGCTAGCAATGCAGGGAATTTCTTCCGCTACAGCTATTCCTTCTGGAATAGTCACATATGCACTGAACAATCATAGGGGCCTGATATAAAGTGCACCTTGGGTTAGCTAGTCTCATATTAATGGCTCTGAATGGTGAGCTTTCCTATGGCAATAGGAAATTTGCTAGTCTTTTCCTATTTTTTTCCTCAATATCAGGGTGCCACAGTGTCCCAATGTAAGAACCAGAAAGAGGGAGGTGCCTCCTCTATTGAGGACATTAGATTGTAATGGGGTGTGCCTCCAGGAGACAGTCACTGTAGAGTTGACTAATTAGCTTTGCAGTAAAACTCTCGCATTTACACATGCAGTGCTATTAGGCAGAAGTTTACACAAGTGCTGTCCTGCTGTGGAGTTTTTTATTCCATAGCAATGCACATGTAGATGCTAGAGGGGCTGGCTGGGGCACAAGGGTGCTTCAGTATGGGGGCTGCCTGCCGGTTAGCCCCACACTGGATCACCCTTGTGCCCCAGCCAGCCCCTCTGCAGGACGTTGAACTGGGTCGGAGCAGCTGTGGGTTGGGAGGCTGGCATCCTGGCCCCCTGCCAGCCGGGGCTTCTCTCAGTGTGCTGCACTTTTGGGTGCACATGCATGTGTGGCGCCCAGGAAGCAATAAACTCCAATCCGATAAGGACCAGCATATTGCTTTGACTTAACTGCACAGTGTTGTAGACTGCCTCCTAAGAACTCCGTAGAGAAAATATTTCTCTCTCTCTCAACTCAGTAAACCCCAAGGATTTGGTGTCATGTTTAGATTTGTTGCCTCTTGTTGGCAATCAAAATTCTAGGCTTCTTTTTATTAGTACTAGTTGATATTAATAATGGTATTATAGTAATAGTATAGTAATAATACTACTTTTATTATTAGAAGCCTTGAGATAGCACAGTCTGCACCATAAAGCACTTGCAACCTTGTAATATCATGTTTTATAGTACACTTGTTTCTGGTTTTAATCTCTCATGTCTGAGAGAGAGTTGTTTTTATTTACAGCATTAGTCCCTGTAATATAGTTATAGATAGTGTTTGGCAAGGTCATCACATATGTATTGCAATAGCAAGAACTAATGTGTTAGCCTCATAAAAGTATGATATGCTTCCGACAAAAATACTACAAAATTTGCATAGTACATTGTGATGCAATTAGATAGTCAGGTATTTATATAGGGCCAGATTCTGGTTTCAGCTATATTCATCCAAGGCCCCAGTTTGGAAAAGCATCTGTGTTTGGGAAAAAAAACCCAAGTACCTGGGAAAGTATCACTGATTAAGAGTATGCACCTAAGTACTTTCCTGAGTCCAAAGTAACTTTGCTGAGGTCAGTAGAGTTGGTCTAAATTTGTATCAAAGTTACCAAAACCAGAATCTAGCCCACAACATTAAATGTAGAATACTAGTAAGCCCAATCATTTCTTCATTATTTTGCAATTCACCCATTTTGTATCTACCTTCATTTCATAAACAAGCTCTTCCAAACCCAGCAATACCCACTGTTGACTGGCTATGGCTGCAGAGCCTTTCTTACTAGTCTCAGAGCATTAATATGTTGGTTGTAAATGTAATTTGGTGTCATTTATCTAAGACTTACGCAAAGCCCTTACTGCAGAAGACACATATTACTTTTAGTTTTAAAAAGTTTCATGACCCCGTTTTGTATTACGTGGCTTCCCATAAGCATAGAGATGAATCTCCTTAGATTTGTACTTCTCTCACTTATCCCAAAGTGGCTTCATTGGCTTCAGCAAAATTGCTCCCATTTTGCATTGACTTTGATTTCAGATTAATTCTAAATATTCCAAATGATAAAACTGCAGCTCTGATGGATTCTTTTCAATGCTACACTTCCTCTCTCAGCTAGAATCATCTGCAGCAGTCTCTGAAATGCCCGGGCAGCACCCTATTATATGTCATCTCCAAGTTCCATCCCTTGCTTGGTTCACTGGCAGAATACTGACAGTTATTAAACAGTCAAGAGTTTTTGCCATTCTTTTAATGCTTCAGAATTGTTTGGCATTGGTTGAGCTGCTTGCTTATCTTTCCAGCTGAATGTTATAGAAAATGTGGAACTAAGCAGTCAAATAAAATACCCTTTCTTTGTAAATATTTTTGTGGAAACTTAGGACTTCCAGAGAACAATCTGAGAAATGGAGTAGAGGAGGGTGTGGGGAGGGGAAGAGTGGGGGTGGGAGTTTGAAGGGTTTTGTGCTTTATAGCTAACTGGCAGACACAGGAAAAAGAAAGCTCTTTCCCCTCCCTTCTTTTCTAATTGTGTAGAAACTATGATCCTGTGGTCTTATCTTGGCAACCTACACTTTACAAACTCCACAGAAAACACACAAAACTGCTCTGATCCTCTCTCCAAAGAAGACTGTAACTATTCCCAAGGACCCTAGCCTCAAAGGACCCTGTTCATTCACAGTCTTTCCAGCAGAGAGATGACTTTCTCTGCTCTCTAGCTTCCTACTGCAAACACAACAGGAGGTTCTTACTTAATCCCAAGCAGACCACAGCATGCAACTGTGTCCACTACTCTGCCTGACCTACGCCAAGAAAGTCTCTTGGTCAGCAGTAACAAACAATATCTCCTGCACAACACTTACAACTCTAGTCACAATTACCACACAGCTCTACCTTACTGCAAGTCTCAGCTAACCCCTAGAGACCAGATCACTCTGCATCAACAAATTCCCTGATCGGTCACGTAACTACGCTTGTCCCGGCAGAGTTGCCAATTGTCTGGCTACTATTGAAACGCCTTCATGATATGGAGAAAGGACCTCCACAGTCTTTGTGAGCTTGATTTAGGGGATTTAAAGCTGCATTCTTTCCTCACCTAGAGGATGGGTTTTCAGCCATATGGAAGTAGAAGAATATGCATCCTGTACACACATCAGTTCTAAAAGAGTAATGGAGAAAGCAAACTACAACGTTATGAACCACTAACTAACACTGGTTTGGGAATGGTTTTCCTTATCTGTGCAGAACTCTTCCCTTGAAGTAGCTAGAAGTACCTAGTAAGTGCATGATTAGTTGATTTGCTATATCAGGGCATTGATTGATGTTTCCATCTCCATCACAGTTTTCTGGCTGACTCTGCTAGGTTTGTATGGGAGTGTGCTTTCAAATAGGCAGTTTCCCACCTGTACCTCTTTGTTGCAAACCCCATTCTGCAGCATCAACATCAGCATCATATATATTGCTGTAGGACCTCTAGGGAAAGTAGATCTGGTCCTTATTGTGCTTGGTACTACACAACCAATAATTCTTGGATTTGTTAAATTTTAAAGAAAAATATTTGCCCTGTTTGAAAGGCATGTGATGAAGCTAAAGTACATGTAATACATTTTTTATTGTTCTTTACCTTCAGAATGAAATACTAAATTGTAAATACTATAAAAATCTATTTCCCTTTCAGCTTTTGCTATGTTTTTATTTGGCAATGCTTTTAACATTATATTCAAGACAGTGTAGCCCATTGACTTGACCATGGGATTCTTAAACTTTAAGTCCCTTCTGTACCATTGACTACTGCTTGATATTTTGTTTATCATAATTCTTTAACACCAATTATCATAACATCTGAGCCTCCACAGTCTTTAATGTCTTAAATTTACAACGATCTTGTGAAGTAGGGAATTACCATAATTTCTGCTTAGCTCAGTGAAGTGAGACCAGGAATGATTGTGTGACTTGCTAAAGAATCATAGAATCATTGAAAATGAGGGTTGGAAGGGACATCAGGAGGTCACATCTAGTCCAACCGGCTGCTCAAAGCACGACCACCCCCAACCAGATCATCCCAGCCAAGGCTTTGTCTGGCTGTGTCTTAAAAACCTCCAAGGATGGAGATTCTATAAGGTCTCTGAGAAACCGGTTACAGTGCTTTAGTCCCTTCCTTATGAGAGTATTTTTTCCGAATATCTAACCTAAACTTCCTTTGTTGCAACTTGAGGCCGTTGCTCCTTGTTCTATCATCTGCCACCACTACCCCACTTCAGGTAGTTGAAGGCTCCTATTAAATTGCCCCAGTCTTCTTTTCTTCAGACTAAATACAACCAGCTCCCTCAGCCTCTCCTCAGAAGTGATATGCCCCAGTCCCCTAACTATTTCCATTGCCCTCCGCTGGACTCTCCAATGTGTCTACATCCTTTCTGTAGTAGGGAGCCTAAAACAAGATGCAGGATTCCAGGTGTGGCTTTACCAGTCCCCCCAAAATTGAGGAGAATAATCAGCTCCCTTGATTTGCTGGTGACCTACTACTAATGCAGCCCAATATGCCACTAGCCTTCTTGGCAACAAAGGAACACTTGCCTCATATTGAACGTATTGTCCACTGTAATCCTCAGGTCCTTTTCTGCAGATTTGCTGCCCAGTCAGTCAGCCCCCACCCTGCACCAGTGTATGGGATTGTTCCGTCCTAAGTACAGGATTTTGCACGTGTCCCTTATTGAACCTCATGGCTATGTCCAGATGAGCATGGCCGTGTGGTATGTGGCACTGCAGACACATCTGCGGCCCCAGAAACTTCACATTCAGCAGTTTCCTACACTGCAAGGGAACAGCATGGGGGAGCAGAAAATGGTATCATAGTCTTCATAATTTTAGGGTCTTACATCCCTAGTTACTGCACCTTTTTGTTTCTTCTAGTCTTGTACCTCAGTTGCCTCACCCATAGAATGGTAACTAATGACATAAGGAACTGTTTATACCCATATTTGCCATAGACTTGCCATACTTATTCGTATGGGGTGCCTGTAGACATGTGGGGACAGTGTGTTGGAGGAGATTTGATGAATCAAGTGGTGTGCACTCCAGCAGCCTCTGTGTCTTGTATATTCAGCATCCCTGCACTTTAGAATGATAGTAGGGGTGCTTTAATTAAAGCTTGACGAACAAAATTTAGTTAAACCATCCCGTGGCCATTTTGAAGTATGGGATGCTGAATACACGTGATGCTGTGGGCACTTTAATTAGAGCAGCTCTCAGAGCCACTCCAATTAAAGTCCCCCTGCACCCCATCCCCCTCAGAGCATGCATAAAGTTGCCCACAGAGTTGTATCTTAGTGACAAATTAAGGGTATGTGCAAAACTAGGGACAGAAATTGCACAAAAAACAGTATAAATGATTAGAAACTGGTTCAGATCTATAATGCAACAGAAGTTCAGTGCAAATAAACCACTTAGACTTCACTGATTTAGGTTAAATCAGTTAATTGAAATTCTGTCCCAGATCCCCTCCAGATTCAAGGTAACTCTCAGTCCCCAAGCATCCCAGAATGCATTGCACCTTCCCCACAACTCCCCCCCCCCCCCCCAAGTATGGGCAGGCTAACCTTGATCAAGCTGTCTGCCCCAGTCAAGCTGGGAGGTATGCTCTAGCGCCCCCCAGCTTCTGGTCTGGGTCACTACACTGATTGGTTCAATTTATGCAGCTTAGACTAACCTGCAAAGATTGAATCAATTCAGCCTCAAGTTTTTTTAACTGCCTGTACTTAACCCAGATGATTGTTGTACCTGATCTACAGTCATGTGGCTTACCTCAAGATGGTAGATTGGGTCCAGCATGTGCACACATTCACTGTTGCTAGGAACCCCATTGAGAACCTGATCGAAGTACATCAGGGTTAGGGGGAGGGTGAGCAGGATCAGAGGGTTTAGTGGGTCCATGGGTAGAGGGGTTGGTAGGTCGATGGGGGTGGTTGGTGGGTCCACAGGGAAGCTGGCTACCTGGGTGGGAAGTTGGGGGGCTAAAAGTAACCCAGTCAGATAGGGAAAGTAGGAAAAGCATAGCTACAGTGATGGGGCAAACAGCTGGGCTTTCCCAGACCTGGGACTATGCTCTAAATATGTACAGGAATTTGGTAGATCAGACTAACCTGCTCCTGATTTAACTTAGTTCACTCTTCCTCAGTTGAACTGAGTGAGATCAGGACAGACATTTGTTATTTGCTGCCTGACCTAACCTCCCCAAATGCATGTATAGATCAACACTTAAATTGACCTAACTGTATTTAGGTTGATCTAAGTGTAACATGTGCATGTACACTAAGTTACATTGATCTGCAGACCAACTAATGGCCACCATACAAAAATCTGTTGATGTTTATAGTAAGATACCTACAGTAAAGTACTTGGTTGCCCAACCCCTATAGCCAGAATGATTGAATCATGGATCGTGTCTAGACTGTAAACTTACCTGCCCAGGACCCTCAAAGCTACAATCTAGCCACACAGGCTACTTTCTGAATCAGATGCAATGTAACCACATCTGAGTGGCAAAAGGGGCAAGCTAACTAGAATAGCAGTAGGGTACATGGCTCTATCACTTAACAGTGTTAATTAACCTGTCCAGAGTGCCACACAAATACAGCTATGTTGCTTCTCACTTGAGAAACAGCCAGTGTGGAGGAGTGAAACATGTTTGAGAGCAGTGCATGGTAAGTTTGTAGCCATTATCCCACTGATGATCTGGACATTTCAGCTAATGTAGACAAGGACCCTGTAGCTAGGGACAGAAGTTACACATAAATGGGTTTAAGTGATCAGAAACTGGTTTAAACCAATAACAGAACTGAAGCTCAGTGCACATAAACCAGTTTCAAAATGGCAGAAACTGGTTGAAGATAAACCTGGTTGAATGTAGTATCAGGCTTAACTGATTTGGGTCAAACCTGTTCATGAAACTTCTGTCCCAGCCCCTTTCCTGGTTGAAATTAAATCACAGTCCCTCCAGCATCTCAGCATGCTTTCCAGCCATGGGCTGCACTGGGCTGTGCTGTCTGCTCAAGAGAGCAGGGTTGGCCCCACTCCTCAGCTCCCTAGCTGGACCAGTGAGGGCTGGCTGATGGGGTGGGGGGGCAAGCCTGGCTGGGGATGCAGCCCAGTCTATAGGGGCAGGGGCAAGGGAGGGAGACTGCCTCCTTCCTCTCCCCCCAGACAAAACCTGACTGGGGTCCAGGGACAGGAAGGGGACTTAAGCACCACTTCTCCTGCTCAAACTTAGTGCTGGCTTCAACTGTGGACTACAAATCCCAGAGGCACCTGGAAGCAGGAAGAGGAAGTGATGAACAATCCTGCAGAATCCTGCTGCTGTAATTCTGGATTGCAAATCTAGAGACTTTCAGGGGCAGCAGGAAGAGGAAGTGAACACCCAGCCAGAGAGCTGTGCTCTAGCTCCCCCGGCTTCTGGACTAAGCCACTGCAGGCACATGGCTGCATTTCCTTAATAAAATGTCTGTTCACTTCTGTTTCAATTTAATCTGTGCAGTTTAGACTAACCTGCAAGGACTGATTTGATTCAGCCTTGGGCTTATTGACTGTCTATACCTAGCTTATAAAGAAAATTTGGGGGCATCTTTCTTCATTTTGCTCTTAATATACATGCTAAATCACAGGATTATAGGAAGTTAGGGTTGGAAGGGACCTCAGGAGGTCATCTAGTCCAACCCCCTGCTCAAAGCAGGACCATCCGCAACTACATCATCCTAGCCAAAGCTTTGTCTAGCTGGGTTTTGAAAACCTCCAAGGATGGAGCTTCCACCACCTCTCTGGGTAACCTGTTCCAGTATTTTACTGCCCTCCTAGTGAGAAAAATTCTTCCTAATATCTAACCTAAACTTCACTTGCTGCAACTTAATACCATTTTTTCTTCATCTGTCATCTGTCACCACTGAAAACAGTCCAGCTCCATCCTCTTTCAAACCACCCTTCAGGTAGTTGAAAACTGCTAGTAAGTCCCCTCTCAGTCTCCTCTTCTCTAGACTAAATAAGCCCAGTTCCCTCAGTCTTTCCTCATAAGTCCCCTAGCCCCCTCACCATTTTTGTTGGCCTCTGCTGGACTTCCTCCAATTTGTCCACAGTAAGGGAAATTTTAGTGTCAAGAAATGGCCCTTTGTAAATATTTATTATTTTTATTATTTTTTATGACTATTAATGTTACCTAAGGGTATGCTGGATCAGAGCCTTAGTTTGCTTATGTTTAAGACTAGCGGTGAGGATTAATTTTCAAGATAAAATCAAAACTGTGTTTATCTGAATCTCTTCATTACACTTGCTTCACTCCTAAATGAAGTAGGAAAGCACCTGTTCCTTAAAGCAGGGATTGGCTATGAAAATAGAAATGGAAGTGCATATGTTCTAAATGCCTTTAATGTGCATTATATACAGTGAACTAAGCAAGGATATGGCTGCTTTGGTTTTATTCTGTGCTTACTCCAACCCCTTCCTGTGACATTAAACATTTTATTAATATGATTTTGTTCTGTAATGAAACATGAAATGTAATGCAAGAAAGCTAAGGAACACTCAACTGACAGAAGAAAATTAACACACATCTGGCAGTATTCAATAAACCTCTTTTTTGCACTGCCAGTTTACAGGACCTAACTAGATGTTAGCCAGCCCAAGGTCTCTCTTCAGCCCACTGATTGTCTGGGTTCTGTGCAGCTTTAGCTAGCGTTAAAGCTAAATCCAGAATCACAGTTAGTAAAGAGGCAAATCATTAGAGACAGACACAATTGATTCATTCCTCCTCCAAGGGAAGTCATTGAAACTTTTGTATTTACCTTCAACTGAATTTGTGCTGAGCCTCACAAGTGTCATTTTTCCTTAGAATAAGTGTCTCTTGTCCAGTATTTTGGTCTAAATCAGGAGTAACTCTATAAAAGTGAATAAACCTACTGGGGTGTAGTAGTGGTGGAAAGGGAATCAGCCCTTTGGTATTTTTAATTTACATGGGTGTGAAGGTACTGGAGACTGGACTGAGCAATGCTGGTTGTATTTGTTAAAAACATTTCCAGGCTGAAATTTGGCACTAAGGGACTTTGAAAGGATATTATAGAGAGCTGAAATTCTTTAAAAAAAAGTTCTCTATCAGCATGAAGAAATATGACAAAAGCAGAATTTTATTTCACTGTAGGTTCACCTCCATTACTACGCGCACAAACTATTTTACCTTATGCCAGACATATGGAAGTGATCAATTGTATGTAAATTACATGAGAAGAAGGTGAGATATAGGTTTTAGTCTAGGAAATGTATACTCGTTTCTGGTTGTCAGACACTTAAACCACACCAAACGGTCATACTTTTGGATTTTAAAGAAAACTTCCCTTTCGAAATAATCACCAGGAGTGGTTAAAAACTATGACAATTTAAAAAAAAATGTCATGAAAGCACATTAATGTACTAAATTGAGTGGTTCAGTTAGCTTCTTTGTATATCTGAATGTACACAGAATTGTTTTAATGTGGGAGAACCAGATTATCAAGATCTTATATGCAGTAATTAACAATTACTCACAAAAATAATCCCAGCATTTCCCCTCCTGGGACTTTATCTGCTCACCAGTGCAAGCAAAGAACACTCGGCCTGCCACTAAATCATTTTTACTTATATTTTGCCTGATTTTTGCATTCACTGTGCTCCCCAAAAATTCCATTCTAAAATATCTTGTCTCATGTCACTCAGTTTTGCAACAAAGCAGCGTCAGCAGTGAAGCCCTATTCTTGGTTATGAGGGCATTTGTACATCTTTTATTCTGCGACAAACTGGCCAGATCACTGGGTACATCTGTGTAGGTCCAGATCCACAATGGAATTTAATTTCTAGGTGTCCAGACCTGGAAGTGAACTTCGAAAACACTGGCATCTATATAGTGCATGGAATCAGATGCTAAGGAAGGGATTCATAATCCTGAGTCAAGGTGGCGGGGTGGGGGGAGGAGTGGACACATCTAAGGCAGGCAAGGTGAAAGGCATAAGAGAGGGGTATGTTTGAAATTGCACTTCCATCCCCACTTAAGCTATGAATATAGCACCTATGAGAGAGAAACAAATGCTTCCTGGATGTAGCCACCTAAGTACTTTGCTTGGATAGATAAGCGGCTCATTAATTTCAAGCATTGCTGGTGTTACTACAGGTGCCTACTTGTTATATAGTAGTCTGATGGGTAGCATGGGATACCCAGGTTTAATGCCTTCCATAGCCTGAGAGAGGGCCCAAGCCTACATCCTAACCCCCAAACTACAGAGAAGGCTGGGAGAAGAGCACTCCACACCCTTCCAGTTGTAGCTTTTCACCATGCAGCAAGGAATGCAAGAGTTATAAGGGCAGGAAGAAATTAAGGAAGAGGGAGCGTGACACTAATTCAATGGGGAGGATGCTCCTTTGGAATGGGGGAGCCATGAGACCTCGTTCCTGCTCCCATCATTACCAAAATAGCTCATTCAGTCTTTGGAGCAGGAACTGGAATGCAGAAGACCCTTGTCCCAGGAGTAAACTCTCATTAGTGTAGCAGGAAATGGTTTCTTCTTACTTTCTTCCAGTGGCCCCATGAATCCTTTGTTCCTTTCTGCACAGCGGCCCAGCTTCAGCAGTAGAGGTGGAGTGTGTCCCAGCCCAGTTTCACCTGACACTTAGAATCCCAGAGTCATAGAAAGTTAGGGATGGATGGGACCTCAGGAGTCATCTAGTTCAACCCCCTGCACAAAGCAGGACTTCAATGCACAATTCTGTGATGTAGGAAATGTGGAGATTTCAAGTGGAAGCCTCTCAGGCTGTTGAAGAGATAAACCAGGATCTTTCTTCCAGGTAACTGGTCTAACCACTGGCTTGTTACATAAAAGTATAAGAGAGTGGGCAGTTCCGCTTCATCTTTCTTCTGTGACCATGAGTTTGAATTAATGTTGGCCATGGCTCTTGTGTTTTATGCTGAACTGTGTGCTGCCATGGTGTCATCCATGTTCAGAGCAGAGCAAGTGAATTGGACCTCTCAGGGAATTTACATACACAAACACCTAATTGTGAATCCCAAAATAGGCTTAGGCATGATGTTGTAACTATATTGGTCAAAACTTCAGCACCTACTGATTCTTAAATAACTCTGCAGCTCGGGAGGGTTTTCATGATCATTCACTTGACTTTAGACTCCTAAATTCTGCCTCAGTTACATTCTAGGCATCTAAGTCCTATTTTAGATCTGGCCCTTATTATTCTTTTACAACATAAGAACAAAGAAATATGGTCCACCTAGTCCAGTATTCTGTCTCCAACAGTGACAGGGGTGGATGCTAGAGAATAGGAGTAGGCAAAATGGTGGATCTGGCCAGTGGCCAGACTCCATTTCCCAGCAGCCCCTGCCACATGGTAGATTCAAGCAGCAGCCATGCTGTGATAGCTGGGCTGGGATCTTGAGGTGGTGACAGCATGGTCTGGAGCCAGGGCAAATCCGCGATCTACAGCCTGCATGCTCTGGGCAGGGACGTGCAGGCTGCAGATCAGGGGTGGGCAAAATGCGGCCCACGGGCCAGATGTGCCCCACCAGGCCATTCTATCCGGTCCGTGGGACCCCTAAAAATTTAGAAAATTAATATTTATCTGCCCCTGCCTACCTGTCATATGGCCCTCAATGGCTTCCCAAAACTCAGTAAGCGGCCCTCCGCCCAAAGTAATTGCCCCTCCCTGCTGCAGATCATGGCTTTGCCCTGGCTCTGTACCATGTTGTCACTGCCAAAAGATCCAAGCCTGGCTCCAGAGCAGCTCCCTGCCCTGCTGCATGCCCTGCCAGCAGGGGTGGCACCAGGGAGGGTTTGGGGGGGTTATAGCCATCCCCAAATTCCCCATAGCTACCCCTTCCAGTGGCACCACCACCATAACCACTGCCTGCCATGCATAGGTGGCAGTGGTTGAGCCCATCCTGCTCCTGCCCACAGCACAGCCCCACCTCTGTCCCCCACCAGGAAGAGGCTGGTGCCACTGCTGCCTGCCAGTGCTGCTGGAGCTGGTCTGCATGAAAACCCTGACCCATGTTGCTGCTGCTGGGTTCTCCATGGAAACTGGCCCCAGCCACGCAGTTGGGGGCTGCTGGGAAATTGAGTTCACTGCTGACCAGGTCCAGCCCACAGGACAGACTCTGCACTCCCCTGTTATAGAAGGAGAGCATTGAACCAGGTATTTCTACAGCTATCTATCTTCTCTGGCATCCACTATTATAGGTTAAGAGATGCCAGAGGAAACCTCTCCAACAATTTTGTTCAATAGCCATTGATACATCTATCATCCATTATTTTATTCAGTCCCTTTTTGAATCTGGCTATGTTATCTACCTCCACCACCTCCTGTGGCAATGAATGTTGCAAGTTAACTACACCTTGTTTAAAAACAAAACAAAAAAAAACCCCACTTTATCTTTAGTTTTAAACCTATCACCTACAAATTTCAGTGGGTGCCCCCTAGTTTCAGTATTTTTGACTTGGTGAACAACAGCTCCTTGTTCAGTTGGTCCACACCCTTCATGATTTTATAGACCTCTAAAGGGAAGCAGCAGAAGCTGAAATTTGCATGTGAACAGCCTTTTGGGGAGGATGGATAGGCCTGTAACCATCTGCTGCAAATTGCTGCATTTGAAAGTCCTGTGCAAAGTAGAACACTAACTTGTTCACAGGTGTTGATGCCTTTGTTTAGTGAGTATCCTGCAATAATGACCACTTGTGGTGATTATTGGGCTCCCTCGTGTTAAACTGGCCCTTTTTATAGCAAGAGGAGGGAACTGCTCCATGTATAAATATTCATAAACTTAAAAGAAAAAAAAGCCCTCGTAAATTCCTGAGCTAGGTCCTAAGCTGATGTAGATCTGACCACCAAAAATAGAACAGATGAACAAGTTTCCCGTATGGCAAGAGGAATATATAATGGATGGATTGGTGGTATGCTGATTTCTATTCGCGGAGAATCTGGCCCACAATATGCTCAGAGTTATCATCAGGCTAATGCCCTTTACAAATTGCCCAACATTTCCCTTACCTACTGCATTTAAGAGCTTTTTTTGACTATGCAGTGGGAAGAATTTCTGATTTAAATCTAACTGGATTCTTTAAGCAATGCACTTCTAAAAAAGGCAAAGGTAAACATCTACAGTAGATAAACTAAGCACTGAGAATATAAGAACAATCTTAGCAGGCTTTCAGCCAGCTGGTTTCGTACACGTTTTACAGCAGTTCTCTTTTGCTTAGATTTGGAATCAGCGTGTATATATATTGAGAGAGAGAGATTTACCAAGCCATTCCAGACTGAAGCAGCTCCAAAAACTGTGATTATATAGGCACAAAACCTAGAGAACATTTCCAATGCAAAGTTCACCTCCCTAAGGTGATGTGAGTTATGTACCTACCCTGTAATCAGAAGATAACATGGTACCGTAGCTGGGGTTTACCATGTAATAATCACTTTCACTGGTATTATTGTATAGTTTCCATTTCCTTACTTTAAAATACCATGATGTATTTCATTCAAACTCCATAATTCAGTAAATAGCTCATGTCACCCCTATAATCATTCACAGCACTCACTTTTCCTTCTCAAAAAGCTTCGGTGTGCTAATTTGATCTGGTTAAATTATGCTGAAAAGGAGTCACTGAGACAGTTAAACACGATTTCATTCAGTGAATTTATAAAGGGCAGTAATTCAAAGGCTCTGGGATTTGATCAGTCAGGCTAATATTCCTGTAATGAAATCTGATTTGTCTTGGTATTTATCGAGAGGCTGAATTCTTAATTGCATCATCAAGCCTATCACTTTTAATGAGAATGCGGGTACAAATAAGCAATACTGTCCTGAAGTGAGGAAGTTTTCATGAGATGACACCATGTTGTTAAAAATTGCATTTTTACTCATTAAAATATGATTTTCCTAAATAACGAAATGGAACCTGAGAGACAGAAAATATTTGATTTAGAAGTAATGATCTAACAAAACAAAGCCATGCAAAAAAACACAGCTGAAATTGTAATTTTGCTCAATATGCGGTTAAAAAAAAATAGCAGCAAAATTGTTTCTCATTGCTCCCAAGTGGCAATCCAGCTTAACATCTTGCAGAAAGTGTCTTGCTCTTGGTTACTTTCTGTGTGTGTTTTCTGTGTGGTTAGAAATACCACAGAAATAGTATTGGCTTATGGCATCTCAGTGCTGTCCCATGTAGGGCATGAACTGCTGCCCATTGAGGTCAATGAGAGAGACCCCATCGATTCCAGTGGGCGTTAGGAGAGTCCTTACTCAGGAAGTGTAACAGTATGCAAAGTTGATAACATATTTTTAAATGTCAGAATATGTTTGGCTTGAGGTTTTTGAGTGAAGGATGAAGTCAGCTCTTATTTTATCCAAACCCTTCTCCTTTTCCCCTGTTAAAGGTTAACTAAGAGCTCTTTACTTTAAAATGCTCTGCATGAAATTTATCTGTTTGAGTGCAACATAGAATACACATCAGGCCCTGTTCATCCCTGATGCAACTCCACTGATTTCAGCCCAGCAATTGTAGGCAAGTAATACTGTAACGGTGGAATAAAGCCTCTGTAATGCAGTGGTTCTGCTTCAGTAATTATTCCCTTAACTATTGAAATAGAAGATTGCACTGTGGGATTTTTTTCCCTGCTATGGCAGTGTTACTTAGCAGAGTTTGAGCTTCAGGCCACTCTATTTGCCTTGACTGAAGCGTGCTACTGCTGGTTCCTCAGATGAGCTCATCCCAGGGCAGCTCAGGAGCTTTCTCCACAGCAGGAAACCTCCAGAATTGGCTTCGTTGTGACTCCAAAGAGTTGCTAAAACAGGCAAGAAGGCGAGCAAGGAAATTCCTGTTCCTTTTCAAACATCAGTCTGACAAACTGGGACAGCAAGCATGGGGCCATGTGCTCATTCACTCCAGACGTCTTGTCAATGGTCTCTCAGTGCTCTTTGCAAAATGGCAAGAGAAATCTCAGATTGCACTCAGCCACTCAGATGTAGAGCCACTTGTGGAGACATATATCTATTATCCTCAAATTTATGATGTCCAATTTAACTTGTGAATAAAAGGCAACAAATCTCTTATGTAGTATAGGATGGATGGGTAATAAAATAATTCACATTTTATGCTAAGTGTACATCTAAGAAGGAAACATCCACTCCTGTGCTCTATTAAGCAGTGGAGTGGAAGTGATTTGTGGCATAAAACCCAATAGGAAACACCTCTTGCACCACCTCTGATCTCTGATGCAGTTTGGATGGTGTGGGGTTTTTTTTTGGTTTTTTTTTGCTTTTTTAAGCTGGCTGCTTCCCTATTCCCTTGCCCTACAAGGTCATATCATTTTAACTAATTTGAGCTGTTACTTAAGTGTTTTAGCAATCTGACATCAAACGCAGCATAACTCCCCTAATAGACATCTCGTGCCAAACCGAGGATGTCTTGGAAGAGATGAATTCTAAAACCTCCACATGCCAGAGAAGGATGAATTTCCTTTTCAAAAAGCAGAACTAGGTTGTGTATATGAGGCACTTGCACAAAAAGATTGCTCTGGGTGCTGCTGTACGCTGACTAGGGATCCACACATTGCAAGAAAAGTCTCTGGATCCTGTTCACTTGACAGCTAGGGGGCATATGAGCACAAGCAGCTAAACCAAATGCTTGGCTAGATAATGCAACAAGAGGGTAGAGGCCTGCACCTGCTCTGTGTGAGCAATAGGTTGATATTTGAGCATGAAGAAGGCCCTATGAATGAATCCTCAAAACATTGTCTTCAGTCTTCCATAGGTCATAAGTTCCATCCTGCTCAGGACCTATCCGTTGTGCTTGTTATTAGGCCTTTCCCCATACGGGACTGCTTGGCCTGTACAGCTACAGAGCCCAGTTGGTAACACAGATCTCTGAAATTACATCTTGGGTGTTGCAGGCCTGAGGATTTGTCCCTACATGTGCAATTGCTGATGCAGACTATGAACATACAATGTAGTTGTTTGGAGACATTAAAAAACAAAAGAAGTAAAGTGCTTTACCAAAAGAAGCAGGGCGTTACTTCAGCCTGGCTCTGCAATGCCTGTAAAGATTGAGTGCTTCAGGGGGGCTTTTTGGCACTTTTAGCTAAAGCTGATTCAATCAGCTATTAGATAAAAGTGCCAAAAAAGCTGCACTAGAGCACCTGATCTTTACAGATGTTGGGCGAGCCGGGTTGAAGTGACGTGCTGCCTCTTCTGGGCATGCGCAGGACTCGCCGTGGGAATGCTCTGAGTTCAAAGTAAAGTGCTGTTTGAGTTTTTGTCTTGTTTTTTTTTTTTTAAGTCTGCAAGCATCCACAATTATTTACAGCACCGCACAGCACACAAACTCACATGTTCTTGTCAAACTTCCACCAGGCTGTTCAAAATGCTAGAGTTTAGTTGCTTCTCAGTGCACACAACTAATTCTCATTCAAAATTAGGAATGCCAGTTTTTACTACTTCAGTGGATATAAACAGTTTTTTGACATAACAGGTGTTTTTAGCCTGAAAAATCCTGCATTCTTAAATCTGCATGTGAGGAGGAGGAGGGAGGGCCACTCTGTCCTGATGGACTTACTGGGAACCATGCCCATACACTGAGAATACAATGTTTATTTGCTTGTCTCATAGCTTTGCCCCACTCCTTCCCTCTCTCTCCTTCCTTGTCTCCCCTCTCCCCCTTCATTTTTTGTATTCTAATTTCTCTCTCCTTATACTCTGCTTTCTGCATGTCTTTTCACTACATCTCATCAAGTGAACTTCTGCCCATGAAAGCTTAGGTTCCCTAGATATATTTTATTTGGCTAGTCTACAAGGTTAGGGGCAGATATTACACATAAATTGGTGTAAGTGATCAGAAACTGGTTTAAACCTGTAACAGAACAGATGCTCAGTTTGAAAATGGGTGAAACCAGTTTGAGATGAACCGGGTTGAATGTAGTATCAGACTTAACTGATTTGGCTCAAACCGGTTTATGCAATGTTTGTCCTAGACCCCTTGCTGGTTTAAGTTAAACCAGATTCCCCCAGCATGCTCTGTGGGCTGGGCAGGGCTGTTTTCCACAGCAGGGCTGGCCCCTCCCCTCTGTTCCCTGGATGGAGCTCAGCAGAGACTGCAGGCGTCTACCTGGCTTCCCCCGCTCCCCACCCCATCTCCTCTGCCTTACACAGACACCTCTCAGCATTAGCTAGCAGACCACATGCTGGCTATGTCTGCTGTGGCAGATGGGACAAAGGCAGAATCAACGGGTAGCTGGTAATGTCCCTCTGTTGTTTTCTTCATGGGGTGGTTATCACTGTGTTATCAATTCCCTGCTGGGCTGGTCAGAATTGGGGGGGAACCCCTCCCTAATCATAGGTCCTGCCAGGGTCTGGCCACACCCCCTCAGTTCAGCATTGTGGAAGGGAAGGGTGGGTTGTTTTAGCACCTCCTGGCTTCTAGCCTGAGCCACTGCAGGCATGTGCCTGCATTTTTTCAGTCCAGATACGATGTCTGGGCTATTACAAAATGATTCAGCATAGGCAGGTTAGACTAACCTGCAAAGAGTGAATTGATTCAGGCTCAGGCTTTTTGACTGTCTCACCCAAAGGTGCCTTCTGACTGATTTCAGGCTAACACAGCTAACTACCTCTCAATGAGAACAGAACAGTGGTTTGTTTGCAGTGGAAACTTCCATTACACAACACCTCTGAAAAATAGATATTAGTCCTGTGTGTGTATAAGCTATTAATACAAAACAGGGTTCAAAGACTACAAAGTTACTAACAGGATTTAGCCTTTTTGTACCAGCCAGAAGGTATGGGACAAAGGGCATCCTTCCTTTTCTGCATCTACGGATTCTCAGTCTGTCCATCGCTTTTGCAAATCACACCCCTCCTCACACCCAGAGAAACCCTGAATCTGAAGAACAAGTTTATTGGGGTGCACTTAAGCAGGGGAAAAAAAAATCAATGATCTCTTTCCAGTAAAACATCATTCTTGCCAGCATCGTAGGCCTGATTCTTATGCTTATTGGCAGAGATGCAGATTTGCATAGTTCTGTGGAGGCTTGCCACATGCAAATCTATCCACTCATAACTCAGCCTATGGAGTGGGGACTGCACATCTGTGACTAGTAATGGTAAATGGAACTTTTCACCATAAGGTCAACTGCAGTTCAAACCTGTAGTAACTAAATGTCACTATCCTGCAAAGACTGTGCTGTAGCCAATGCAAAATGAGTTTTCTGCCTAGTTCACATATTAAATTTGCCACTATGATAGGCAGTTATTGGCATTCCAGGACTGAAATAATTCACAGGTCACAATTAAGCCACATTAGCAGAGTTGAAGTAAGGATAACAGCTGCTGTCTAGGGTATGTGTAACATGGAGATATCTATATGACTTATTCTCTAGCCTGTCATATTAGTACCTTATGGAACCATAGAATCCTAGAAAAGTAAGGCTGGAAGGGACATTGTCTAATTCAACCCCTGGTTCAAGCAGGATCATTGCTTTTTAAGTTATCTTATCCAAGTGTTTTTCTAACATATTCTTAACAACTTCCAGGGATGGGTTCTACATTATCTGAAGGTAATCTGTTCCATAGCTTAGCCACTGCCACTGTTAGAAAGTTCTTCCTATTAGCTAACTTAAACTTCTCTTTTTCCAATTTAAGATTGTTACTTCTTCTCCTGTCCCCTAGACACAGAAAATAATCTATCACTATCCTCTTTGGCTAGGGACAGAAATTACACATAATCTGGTATAAATGATTGTAAACTGGTTCAGATCTGTAACACAACAGAAATTCAGTGCACATAAACCACTTACAAAATGGCCTAAAGCAGGTTAAGATAAACCTGGATGGACATAGTATCAGACTTAACTGATTTAAGTTAAATTGGTTTATTGAAATTCTGTCCCAGATCCCCTCCAGATTCAAGTTAACTTACAGTCCCCCAGCATCCCAGGATGCTTTGCACACCCCTGCCAACCCCCTGCCCCCAATCTCAGGGTGGCTGGGCTAGCCTTGGCCCAAGCTGTCTGCTCTAGCCAAGCAGGGAGGCGTGCTCTAGTGCCCCCCAGTTTCCAGTTTGAGCCCAGGAGGCATGTGGCTGCATTACCAAAATCAAAAGTGAATGTCTGTTTACCTGCTTATCAGTTCAATCTACATAGCTAAGAGTAACCTGTGAAGACTGAATAGATTCAGCCTTGGGCTTTTTGACTATGTGTACTTAGCCTTTATGAATGCCCTTCATGTATCTGAAGACCATTATTAAATCCTCCTTTAGTTTTCTCTTCTCTAGACTAAATAGTCCTAGTTTTTAAACCTTTCCTTATAAATCATGTTTTCTAGGTCTCTAATTATTTGTGTTGCTTTCTTCTGGTCTCTGCAGTTTGTCCACATCTTTCTTGAAGTGTACTTTCCACCAGAACATAAATACCAAGTTTAACTTGGCTCCAGTTATTTCTCATATGAAAACATGTCTGACAGAGTGCTAGTGCCGTTTGAAGTTCCTACTCTCTGTATGCAGCTCCAAATCACCTTAGAGCACAGGGCCATGCCTTAGTATCAAAAATGTGTCCTCGGTGTTTGCTGAAGTAAAGACAAAATTTAAAGTTGTCAGATTCCTTTACCAGAAAGTTCAACAAATTTATCAAAGACAATAGCAGTCATCTTGGTCATAGTTTGTTTTCTGGAACTATTGTTTAAATGAAGTCTTCATTATTGGATTCTTAAGCTTTTTATTCTACCCCAGAGAGACACTAAGGATGAGTAAATTGCTTTCAATAAAATAAAAATTCATTGCAGCCCTCAAATCTCCACCCAGTTTTAGAATCAAGCTATGAAGACATCAAACTATTTAAACATGTAGGTTTGATTTATTTTATTTATTTTCTTTTATCCAACTTTTTTCACTCAAATTTACAGTCTCAGGAAGCCTGGTCTCATGGTTGAGCCACTGGAGTGAGGTTTAGGTTCAATTCCAGATGCTTACACATACTTCCTATGTGACTTCAGGTAATCTCTCTGTGCCGGAGTTTCCCATCTGTAATTAGGGATAATGGTACTCTGTTTTTCCTGCTCTCTTGCCACGCTGTCTTTATATTATATATGCTTTGGAGGTCAGGGACTGTCTCTCCCTATTTGTTTCTACAGCAATAGGGTCCTATTTGAATTTCCAGGTATGAACGTAATGCAAATAATACATAAGCAGAACGACAGATTTAAACACATTTTCTGTACCAGAAGTAATTCTCATTTATTTTTAATGGAACCAGAAGTAAAAACTTTAAAACAAACAAGAAACAAAACAAATCCCTGAACCCCCAATTCTGCAAAACCCTACCTTGTGAGCAATTCAGGTATCATATTTCCAGCCTACTTTTGCAAACTCATGAGATTTAGACACTTGAAACTTGCCTCAAAACTTGGAACAGTTTTATTTTTGTTGTCGATTGACTGAAACTCATTTGGTGTATGGTCATTATAAAGTCTTGGGAAAGTTTTTTTTTTTTTAAAGGGGATTTGTAAAGTTTTGCTTACCACTTATTCAAGGTTACATGATTATTTCAGTGATACTTGCTAGCATAAATATTTCAGAGGTGAATATTTTATCTTATATTCCTCTTGTGTGAGTGGTTTATTATACACAGCGTTCTATATAAGAAGAGAGTAACAATAGTTTAGCTGATTCTGTTCAATTAATGCAATGTGAAAATGTTACATAATTCCTTATTCTATACAGTCTTGTTGTTTCCTTTAGTCTTCCAATAATGTTGTTGCCTTTTTGGCTGCCCTTGAAGGCCTTTCTTCACAGACATGTTTTTCACTCTCTCTTGCTCTCTCCATTCCCCAGTTTTTAATTTTTCATTTATGTTTTCAGGTGTTCTTAGCAGTATCAATAGACTAGAACACTGTAGATTACCAGGGGACTTCTAGGTGTCATATAAGAAGAATGACTGTTTTCCAAAACAAGCTGTGCAATCCCTAAGGTTCTGGCATACCTGACTATGATGAGTGTTACTAGGCATGGAAAATGTTTCTGAAAAGTTAATCCCATGCTGTGTATGAGTGTTAAGGAAAACCATCCACTTGTTCCAAGGGGTTTGACCTTTCTTCAGGAGTTAAAACTGGAACAATGGTCCTTATTTATAAATGGCTTCCTTTATTTTCCATAAGGAATACAAAAGGAGAATTTCTCCTTCCCTTCAGTTGTTCTTTCATTGCTTAGTATGCATTGCCGTAGTTGCTTTATTCAAATACAGTATATTTAAGTTATAATTAAATAATAATCTGTGTGTTATTTTGAAATAACAGGCATTATGGATCCTAACATCTTCAGAAAACCAAGCCCTGCAGTGCTACCCATTGACAAATGCTCAGGCATATTTGCCCTCATGAATAAGATAATATGCTTAACTATTTTCACTTACGCCTAGTGCAATACAACTGTGATATGGTCCTTGTATTAATCATTCTAACTTTTATCACCACTATTTTTGGATTACTGTACTCTGTGGCCCTGGTCCAAAAGGACCTGCAGTGAGCATGAAACCTTTAACAAGGCGTGCCTGAGGCTTGCTTGAATGCGGAAAAATCCAACTGTCTGCTTCCTACTACTACTTCTTTGTAAACTTCAGGTGTTTGATATTAAACTATAGAGATGGGATTAAAAAACTACTGAATTCACTCTAAGGCATTGTTGTCCATTGACATGAGTGTACTTTGGAATGAACCAGGTAGCACTATACAACTTTGTCTATAGTTGACACACAGACCCACTCTCTAGCCAAGGTCAGTATAACAATTGATGTTAGATGAAGGTATTAGAGCTAAATACCACACATAAATGTCATAGTATATATGTGTTTGTCAGAAGGGGTGGAAGCGGGGAGGGCTGATTAAAAAGGCTTTTTAGTAGCAGATATTAGTTTTGGAATTTCCTATTGTGAACTTTAGGAAATGATGCAAAGTCTGACTTGTCACAAAGACATTTGCTAAATGAAGATGTAGCTTTTTTAATAGTTTGGGTTTGTCCATTGTGAATTCTATGATTTAAATTGATCAGGCAACTGAGAAGAGGACCGGTAATATAAAAATAGCCAAAGTACACACTACTGCAGTATTTTGACATAAGTACAATGCAGGTAAAACATGGTAAAGTGAGTTCAAAGGGGCAGGTGAAACTGTGGATCAAATTCTCTGGAAATGTATGCTGAACATTTAAATTCAGTTGTTCTGTATGCATTAGATCCAGTATGGTTCCTCTATGTGCCACTTTCAAAGATGGGATACTGGGCAAGATGGACCATTGGTCTGACCCAGTGTGGATCTTAACATCCTGTGTCTCCAAAATCTGGAAATGTGCTTGTGTTGCAAAAATCAGGGATAATTGGATCGGCTTTTGAACACGTCTTCCAGCTGATTTTTACCTCCTACGTAACACTTCCAATATAGAAAGTATTTCAAGGGAAAAATCTCACATGGATTAATGTGCTTATTGGTTGTCAAGGTAATAGTTTGGAGACCTCTCCAGCAGAAAGGAGAATATCATGAACAGAAGTAGGTTATTATAATAAGGCAGTTTACAGACTTATTTACAGGGCAATAAAGACAAGTTTCCTTTTTTTTAGTTAAATTACATTAATGTTTGGGCCATAGTTCTTTTATTACTATACTATTCTATTATTATTTCTGTATTATATTAGTATCCATAGATCATTTTTTGAGATTAGGGTCCATTTGCTACTTATTGCACAAACACATCATCTTTATCAGGAAGTGCTTATGAGCTAAATACAGATGACAAGTGATGGATGGGCAGGAAACCAAGAAGAAAGAGTGGCAAAGTGGTGTGGTCAGTGGCAAACATGGGAACAGAGCCAGTCCTCATAAATACTAGTCCAGTGACCTGTGCACAGTACTGCCTTCTTTCTGTGTTTTATATTTCTCATTGAGATTAATACATTATGGGGCTAGAAGGGGCCATTGTAATTACATAGTTTGACAGGCTACAAGAACTTCCCTGGATTGATTCCTGTTAGACAATTAATTTGTCAGTGCTTATAAAGTAACTGATTTTATTTTATATTACATAAGAATATATGAACTGCCATTTACTGGGCCAAATCATAGGTCTATCTAGCCTAGCATCATATCTGTCACAGTAGCACAGAGTGGATACTGAGGAGGAGGCTGAATAGGACATGTCCAGAACTTTTCAGCCCCTACTCCTCTCCCACTGTCTCATTTAATTGGCGTTACTTGTATTCTTGTTCTAGCATGAGCTCAATTTCCTTAATCTTGGAAGTTTAGGTCGCTTTTCATGGAAACCATTCCATACCTTAAGAGCTCAGTTGTACATCTGCATTACAGCATACCTAAAGTTACCAGTTCAATAGAGGTCTGTCCAACTTCTAAGTAGCCTGGAGCTGCACACTATAAAGGTGTCCCCCACCATGTGGACTGTATTGTCTTGCCTTACCCTGTGCCACCCCAAGGGATGGAGACAGGAAGGAGAAGCTGGTTAAACTCTGGTTTCAAGTGTTGTTCTATATATAGGGACCTACTGAATTACGATTGCGCAATTTTTGTGAAAACCATAAATTTGCATGAGTGGCACGAAAAACAGTGGGCTCCATGAAAAAAGGCAGGCCCCATGACTTTTGGTGGGCTTTCTGCAAAAAAACCCGCAAAACAAAACACCTTATTGAAATGCTGGCTCCCCAGAGGCAGCCAGCAATATTCATGGTGCTGCAGCCCAGCCACTGGAGGGGGAAGGGCAGAGCGGGGCTGCTGGCATGAAGAGCTACCAGCAAGATGGCTTCTACTCCTACCCCTTGCTGATGATTGGCTGAGAGGACTATTTGTCATATAGCCCTCCCCTCTCCACCAATTGGCAGTGAGGGGTGAGGTTGCATGACAGACAGCCCTCAACAAATCAGTGACAAGGAGAGGGCCATATGACAGACAGCCCTCACAACCAGTCATCAGAAAGGGGCACTGGGGCTCCTTGGCCAATCAGAGGCACGGGGTGGGGGGGATGGGACACTACACTCAGCCAGAAAAAATGGCGATTGGCCCTGGGATCTCCCCATGAAATCGGCCAGCTACCTCATCAAGTTAGGTAGACCCCTGTCTATACAGGAGCATGTCATCATTGGTATGCTTGAGTAAAACAACAGTTCAGCAAAGCACATGTTTAATTTGAAGTCAGTGGTTAAACTGTGAATTTAAATGAGTCTTCAGCACATGCTTAAAGCTCAGCATGTGTTTAAATACCTGACTGAATCAGGGCCTCAACATTTTTAAAAGGTATGGATGGTACTCACGCTCACAAATATGTCTTGATTCTGCCACTTGGACACAGTCCAGGCTATTGGGTGGTGGAGAGTTTCATCAGTCCAGGGAGAGTATACAGTGATGGCGTATCTTTCTGATACCTGTCTGAAAAGCACTTGGCACTCCTTCTGTGCTAAAGCAGCATTTTTCAGAAGTACAAATTGGTAGCTATGGAAAATAGGTCAGAAGCTTCATGTAAAAAATATTTCAGTAAATACTGCAAAAGTGATTAGTTAAGAACTTTCGCATGCTAGATTGCTACATGTAAAGAATATCAACAAGTTGTTTAGTAAACCCAAGGTGAAAATGTATGCAAGAGAGCATAAACATTAAAAAGGCTGTTATAGTGTACTTTGGAATATTTAAAACCTAGCAGCAGTAATTCAGAGGAGTATCAAAGAAATACAGACATAGGGAGCATGTCTACATGAGATGCTAACTTCACAGAAGACAAATAACACTGACCATGTCACAGCACAAACAGTGCTAATGTGCTTTGACACTGTATTATTAGATTATTGAGCCATAGCATCACTAAAAAGTGTTTGCTAGCACTCTGGTTACTGTACATTTATTTAGTCCTTGATTATACAAGTATTAAATAAATGTGAAGTAACCACTGCTCAGTAGCGTCTTCTGTAAATGTGCCCAGGTAGTAGTGCCTGAGCCATGCTACAAGACTATATAGAAACTACGGTATTCCTTGATAGGGTATGATCTATGTCAGAGGCGGGCAAAATAGTGGATTAGGCTGGCGGCTGAACTCCATTTCCCAGGAGTTCCTGCCTGCATGGCTGCAGCTGGTTTCCATGTGGTTTTCATTGACCCTAGTGGCAGCGGAGCTGTGACAGCACAGGGCCAGGGTTTCCACGGAGACTGGCCCGACCAGCATTGGCAAGGCACATAGCTGGATGGGGAGCTACTTCAGGGCCAGGTCATAGTATGGTCCAGAGCTGTGGCAGAGCTGTGATCCGCTGCCTGCATGCCCCTGCTCGGAGAAATGGAGTCTGCAGTGGGCTCAATCCAGCTGCAGACGAGGCTTTGCCTGCCCTGGTCTGTGTTTTCCCTACCTGTTTACAAATCATGGTCTGCCTGTTGGGATGGAAGGAAGCCAGAGTTTGCCAGGCCATTCCCAAGTGTCATCAGATTGTTACATCCTTCCAGGTTCCCTTTCTTGCTTTTTCATTGTTTCTTCCAAGCAGAGACTCAGTGCTGGTTAGCTGTAGAATCTTGGCATTTTACAATCAACGGGTCAGTTGTGTCTTATCAGTCTATTCTGCTCTGCACTATTTCTAAGGTAGCTCTAATCTTTGGGCTGATTTTTCAGAGGTGTGAAACACTCTCAGTGCTAGGTGAAGTCAGTGGGTATTCAGTTAACTATTTGAAAATCATGTTCTTTAAGTCAAAGCACCAATGCCAAGCCAAAATGTGCTGCCCATCTCTACCCTAAAAGTTTTGTGGTCTGACCATTTTTAATAGATGTTATGAAATTTCACCTGGTCCATATGGTCATATACAAACATGTTTTGAGATGTCTAGTATATTTTCTAATTTATGATATGTGGGGCCAAAGTAACCAAAGCAAAGACGTGAGGAATATAGCTGTTTTATGGAGATGAAGGAGAGATGAAATGGCTTGAATAGTGGCAAAGAGATTTGGCAACAGTTCAAGCCAAATCCTTTTTTGGGGCTGAAAATATTTTTGCTTAACCTCTCTCTTAAAAGTTGTTATGCCTTTGTGCCCCTCTGCCTTTAAGTGGGGACTGAAAACAGAAATGCCCAGAAATAGATTATACATGTATTTCTTACCCACACAGAAACAAGAAAAATAGCAGGCACTTCACCTTATTCACATGAAAGTTTCAGACTACATTTGCAGGTAGAAGATACATATTTACAGAGGGCCTCTCCAGATTCATCTATCCCATCCTGGGCTAGGGACAGACATTAAAAAAGCCTGAACTGATTCAATCTTTTCAGGTTAATCTAACCTGGCTAGGCTGAAATGGTTTGTAACTGCACAGACATCTCAGGTTTGAATCCCTTCCGCAGCACTGAGCTGAAGGGGACATGGCCAGACCCTGGCAAGATGCTGATTAGCCCAGCAGGGAATTGATAACAGTGCTTATCACCTCCTAACTCAGTGTTCATCACCCCATTAAGAAAACAACAGAGGGATATTACCAGCTACCTATTGAGTCTACCTCTTGATTCAGCAGAGACTGTAGCTAGCATGTGGTCTGCTAGCTAATACACAGATGCCTCCTCAACAAGGCAGAGGGGTTGGGAGGAATTCCTGCTTAGCAGGGAGTGGTGAAGGGGTGAGCGGGAGCAGCCCTCAGTCTGTGCTGGAGCTGCATCCTAAGAACAGAGGGGAGGGGCCGGCCCTGCTATGGAGCACAGATTCCCACCCATCCCAGAGAACATGCCCTTATGCTGGGGGTGTCTGTCTTATCTTAAACTAGCAAGGGGTCTGGAACAGACATTACATAAACTGGTTTGACCCAAATTAGTTAAGTCGGATACTACGTTCAACCAGGTTTTTCTCAAAACTGTTTCAGCCCTTTCAAACTGGTTTATGTGCACTTAACATCTGTTCTGTTACAGGTCTGAACCAGTTTATGATCATTTAAACCAGTTTATGTGTAATGTCTGTCCCTAATTCTAGAGTTTCCAGCATTCAGAGGCCTAGCAAATCCCATTGTTGAAGGGTTTGTACCCTTTGATATGATGTTTAAAGCCTGCCCTTGGATCAATCCTGTACGAATTTGTCCAGTCCCTTTTGAACTTGGTTAAATCATTAGCCTCTACAATATCTGTGGCACTGAGTTTGACCAGTTAATTGTACACAGTGTGAAAAGGAACTTTTTTTTTTTTTTTTATTTTAAACCTGCTGCCCTAGTATGTATGCCACTTAGTGCTTCTACTGGTGGGGCAGGGCGGCACCATAGAGAATAATGCTCATTCAGAAACTAATAAGCTTTCATAGATGACTTCAGACTAACACAGATAACTTTTTCTCTCTAGTTTTACTATTGTGAGAGACAGTAAATAATGAATCACTATGTATTTTCTCCATTCTACTCATAATTTTAGACTGCTGTGCTATTTCCCTTCATTTTTCTTTTTCTGTAAGCTGAAAAGTCCAAGCTCGTTTAGTACATGTTTCTGCAGAATCTTCTCCATACCCCTGATCATCCTTGTCACTATTGTTGTATCTTTTTGACCTCTACTGTGCCCTTTTTAAGGTAGTTTTTAAGGAGTGAGGGAACAGGTCAGGAGCAAGCCTGCACCCTGAATTTATATAATGGAATAAAGGCATTTTCTGTTTTCAGTCTGATACTTAATAATCACCTACCGTTCTTTTTGGCTGAAGCTGAACACTGGGCTGGTGTTTTCCGAGAAATGTCCTCAAGAATTCCAGGATCTCATTCCTGAACAGTAACAGCTGATGTAAATCTCATTATCAAGTATGTGCTTCCTGGGTTATTCTCTTCTCATGTGCATCACTTCACACTTATCAATACTGAATAATAAATTATAACTCTGGAAATTAGAAAGGACGTTGTATTAATTGCCTCAGGACCTAGTCTAAATTATATTCAAACACTTGTATTAAAATATGCTTTTTGTTTACTAAGTAATGCTGGGGGCACAGTAAGCCATTGTCAGTTTTGTCTTGTTAGAACAACTTAATCCATATGTGAAAAATAAATCTGTCTACCACGGTTTGTAAGATGCCTATCACTTGGTATCGAAGCAGACCTTGTTTCATATGTACAACCACAAATGCTGATGAAATAGCATTAAACAATGAGGTGTTAGTACGTGGAGAGTCGAAGTGCGTTTGCTGTAAGTACATGCAAGTCCACTGAAGTGGATGTGCTCTAATGGCTTATTTCAGGACTGGGTTTGGTCTCTTCTTTTTGCTGCAGTCCCGTAGGTAGAATGTAAATCTGCTCTGTGGCCCACGTTGCATTACACTGTCCTGTTTTATTCATTAGCAGGTTTCACATTTCTGGCTAAAATGCTTTGGGCTTTATTAAGGCCTTTGAAAGAGAACATTGCAAATACTTTTATTATCAGTGGATTCTCTTTTGTTATAACCTTAGTTCTCACCTTTACCTGGTGGAGGAAGCTATCAGTAAAGAAATGTGAAAAGGGATTCCCCCCTTTCCCCTCTCTAAATCATAATAAAAGCTTTTGCCTTTTGACAAGCAGACTGCATGATGCACCCATTTCACCCGCTACAAATTGCCTTGAAATTAGCATTCTGATTTCAGCTTGGGAATGCAATTGAAGACACAAATTTCTGTTGACTAGAAAATAAGCTGTGCATTGCAAGGTTCTGAAACAATTAGATATGGGCTTGTATAATACAAGCCTCTTGTACTGTATGTAAATGCCTATTTAAAGGGATTTGTGATCATCATTCTTTATAATTCAGTGTGATATTGTATTCCATCACCGGCAGCTTAATTTATTTCTTTCACCATCTGTTCTTTTTCTTTCTTTCTCCTTGCCAAAAAAATCAATAGCACTCAATGAACAAAATTGAGCTGTTTAGTAATTTAACTGTATTGGTTTTTATTGTTGTTTGCTCAGAATATTTTGACCTAGTTCTTACATTGGTTTAGTTTAATTAACCAAGCCCTTCAGTTTATAAAAATGTACAGTAAGAAACTGTAAATATGAAATGCAAATCAGCAGTTCCAGCATCTTGTGACCAGTACTTCATGAACTGTAAATTGGGCCAATCAGATTTTGCACCAAGGGTACAGAAGGGCTATTCTTCTCATCCATATGCTGGAAATCCTAACTACATAGAGAAAGGGGTTGGCCCTATGGCCTACTTATGAGTTAGTCCATGTTAGGTTCCAAGATCTGTGATGCTCCAGGAAACCTCCTATTATATATAGACTGTATCTGGTTGTGTGTATCTGAATGTCACCCAAAAACCTTGATTGTGCTCTCATTCAAACTAATGACAAAACTCCTGTTGACTTCAGTAGAACAGATTCCTGTTGCCCGAAGAATCAGTAATTATAACAAGAATGTTACCATGGAAATTATATTTAGTTGCACAGAATTAAATTGCACCCCCCCTCCACATACAAGCACACACATTTTTAATACAGTTCTTCCTGTTAAATGCTATAAATGTAATACAAGAGATTATGCTGGATTTCAGAATCCCATCCCAACTGCACAGTTCAGGATGTGTTTCAGACCTGTTTATCCAAATAATTTTATTCCAACTATGGCTAACATAAACAGAGAAGCAATTTAGAGTAACCTCATGCAGGTCTTTTCTGAAAGCCTAGTAGACGCAATGATTAATATTTTCAGGGAGACTGATGATTAGACAAAATGGTGCTATAGAAAACAACTTCCGGGGAAAATTAATGAAAAAAAGAATGCTCGCCAACACTTGTTGGTAACCTAAACCATCTGCAGAAACAGAGTATTTGCATTTGAAACTCCAAGATTAAAAAACAGAAGTGGAAATAACATAATTGGTAAATTAAACATAATTGAGAAATGAAATAATGTCATTGATAAGAGAAATGGAAATAATGTGACTGGGGTTATTCTCTAACTTTAAATGAAACATTATATTCTTCACTAATGGCAAGTGGATGAGATGAAAGCCTAGCAAGTGGCAGAGGAAAATGTAATACTGTTTTCCACTGCTATCATCATTATAAGATTCACCCCTCTGTCAACTAGCGATTCATCAGTAGCAAGTGTGTTTGTCTTCCTCACCTAACAACAGGGTCATGCTAACAATGCTGTTTTCACTTGGAGTCTCATTTATCTTCCCAGATGGATCCGATCGTTAAAGTTTCAACAAGCTTGCTTGAAGTTGTGTCTGAGGTTGTTGCTTTCCCTTTATCCACCCCCACAATATTCTTGTTTTCTTCACATCTTTTGATTTAAATGAGTAAAGAGCCAATGTTGGAGCTTTAGCTGCCAGAAATGAGGAGTGGGGGGAGGGATTTGCTTGAGTTTAATCTGAGATTCCAGTCCTGCAAAGTTAGCAAGAATGCTTCTTGAATTACTCAGTTTCAGTTTTAGCAAAACAATCTCAGGAGCCTAATTCTTATCTCTAGCACATAGGAGCACCTATATAGTATCTGACCACCTGAATTGTCCATGTGTATACTAATTCAGGGACAGAGACCCACTGAGAACATTGCTGGCAGCAGGGAGTGAGCAATAGCTATAATAGCTTTAGCTGACTGTTGCTGCCAAGGTCCAGATCTAGCCTTTGAGGAACTATGAAACATGATCCCAATCTTCAGGAAAGGAAGGAAGGAAGATCCAGGGAATTAAAGGCGAATCAGTCTGTCATCCATACCTCGAAAGATCCTGGAGAAGATCATCAAAGATTACATCAGCAACAGGCTAACGGAAGACAACTTTCTGAGTGCCAGCCAACATGGCCTTGTTGCTGGAAGGTCTTGCCTGACCAACTTCGTCTCCTTCTATGACCAGGTGATGCATTGCCTACACAGGGAAGATGAGGTTGGTGCCATATATCTGGATTTCAAGAAAGCCTTTGACTTGGTCTCCCATGAAGTCCTCATGGTTAAGCTGGGGAACTGTGGCCTTGACTATCCCACAGTCCAATGGCTGGGGAACTGGCTCCAGGGCCAGACCGAAAGAGTATTAGTTCACAGCAGCAAATCAACATGGTGCAAGGCAACCAGTGGTGTCCCTCAGGGCTCAGTGCTCAGACCAGTACTATTCAATATCTTAATTAATGATCTGGATGTCAGATACAGACTGGTAAAGTTTGTGGATGACACTAAACTATAGGGAAAGGTGATCACACTGGAGGATAGGCTGGGGATACAGGCCAACCTGGACAGGCTTGCAAGGTGGGCAGACCAAAACCTGATGACATTCAAAGTAGAGAAGTGCAGGGTGCTCCACCTTAGGAGGACAAACCGGCATCATATTTATAGGCTCGGCAGTGCTATGCTCACTAGCACTGTAACAGAAAGACTTGGGGGATCTGATTGAGCACAAGATGAATATGACCCACCAATGTGATGCTGTAGCTGGCAAAGCAAACTGAATCCTGGTATGCATCCATTGATGCATTTCAAGCAAAGCCAGAGATGTCATCCTCCCACTTTATTTGGCCTTAGTGAGGCCACAGTGGGAGTACTATGTCCAGTTTTGGGGCCCCCACCTCAGGAGGGATGTGGATAAGCTTGAGAGAGTCCAAAGGAGAGCCACCCACATGATCAAAGGCCAAGAGAGCAAGCCTTATGAGGAGAGGCTGATGGACATGGGTCTCTTCAGCCTGGAGAAGATAAGACTCAGGTGGGGACTCGGTGGCAGCCTATAAGTATATAAGGGGGATGCACCAGGATCTGCGAGAGCCAGACCAGGGCTACCCAAGGTATAACAAGGTCTAACGGCCACAAACTTCTGGAAGGCCATTTGACCCCAGCAGACTTCCTGCCTAAGGCAGTGGGGATGGGCTTGATGATATCGCAAGGTCCCTTCCAGCCCCTAATATCTGTGAATCTATGAAACCCCACAGTCCACATCTGGCCTGTGAGGAGACCTGAAATCCAGATTCAGTCTGATGGGTGTGTGTGTGTGGGGGGGGAAGGGGGGCAGTTTTTGACATCCCTACTTTACACAATATATTTCTTGCATGTCATTCTGATTAAAGCAGATCAGGTATTTGCCTTGAGTACTGCTGTAGAGGTGAGAGGCATTTCTAGTCTTTATTAAGTGAAGCCTTGAGCCTGCTTGATGGAAGGTAAAGATAGGTGGGGTATTGTCATGGTAGTAATTATTGCACCACACAGATAGAATTTCAGTAGGTATATTTTTAAGGTGTAAAGAAAAAAAATACAACATAGCCTTTAGAAAGGCTTTGGTGGGATTTTATATTTCTCTGTTGTGGTAGTTCCTGCACCATAACATGCACAAGACTAATTCCTGTTATAAGACATGCTTGGCGGGTTGGAATGGCTGGTTTTCCACAGAGGTGTGTCTACTAGTAACCAGATCCTACCATATCATCAGTTACACAGAAATGGAAGTCATGCTAGAGGGATAACTGAGCTCTGAGAGCATTAAAATTGTGTTAAGTACCTAACTGTGGCAAATATGCATGAAGGCACTAACCAACACAGTTCTATGGGGCCCAGTAGTTATTGATTTCAATTTTTATAATGTCTCTTTCAGATATTGTGCTAAAATGAGATATGGCAGCAGCTGAAGTTGTATCCACAGATGCACAACATCTGAATAAAAAATATAATCACAATAATACAAAACTGCCCACTGATGTCTATATTTCTCACAAAATTGTGTAGTGATAATTAAATGCTGTATTTTTCTGAACTTTCTGTAATTCAACGTGTCTTTTTAAACTGATCTTTTATATAGGAAATAAATAGATCGGTCATTTGTTGGTTTAATAGGTAGATGATTTAAAAATATTTTAGCAATGTTTGCATTCCTTGGCAGACAAGGTTATTTGGGTAAATCTGATATTTTTTATTAGACCAACTCAGATAGTTTGCAAAAATTCTTTTTTGCAAGCTTTAAGGCAGAAACACCCTTCGTCAGCACTGTATTGCTTGGCACACTTAAAAAATATATCTGTGGATGTAATGCGGGAAATATGCGCAGGGTGCTGACTGTTCTGCATTCTTCTATGACTTGAATGGTTGCCATGCCTATTATAAGAGATGATAATAATAATATTTCTGGTGGACTCCAGATGCTTTGTCTAATTCCATAATGTTTAAGAAAGTACTAATATCTGCTAATACTAAAACATTCAGGGCTATCTATCTGTTCCATAAGGTCTATTTAGCATTGGTTTTATCATATTATAGTCCCATCTAGGGTCACGCTATATTTTTCCCTCCTTACATATGCAAGATACCTTAAGGACCTCATTCATGTATTTTTCCTCAATCTGGGATCCCTTTTCCTGGAACTCGAACGTAGTTTCAGCCAGATGAATGGGATGCCTTTTTGAATCTCTAGCAATTTGTTCTCTAAGCCATCTCTCTAGAAAAATGGCCCTCTTCACTGAAACATGAGCTAAGAGGCGAGGGGAGATTTAGGTCTTCATGGCTGGTCCACCTACTAAGATGTTCCAGAGCTATTTAGTGCTGTAGCACATACCCCTAAATGATGTCATGTCCAAACCTTGTTTTCAGTATTTACCAGAAACTGTCTCAGATTTTCATTTAACTATTGCAGTTTTCTTTCTCAACCCTCATTCTAATCGGGGCAAAGCCAAACAGCACATTGTTGGTAGGGTCATGGCCCTTTCTTTTCTTTGGAAGAAGAACACAGCCCAGGTGTTTTCCCAGGTTTCAGTAGCATTTTCAGGTAGGGTCAAGCAGTATGTACCACAAGATTGCCAAAAAGGGTACCTAATGGGGTGTGCAAAATGGGCCGTATTCAATTTGGATTCAGCCAGAATCAGGGATAGTGATTTGATTCATTGATTCAGATCCCTGTCCCCGATTCAATTCAGCTGAATCTGAATATGAAGATTCAATGCTGATTCGGAGAATCAGTGATTCGGCCATAGACACAGCTTTAAATGTTTTTTCTACATACCTCGAGGTACCAGGTGTGGCTTGTGAATGCTATGATGCTGGGGTGGATGGAGCATCCCACAGGAGCATAGGTAGGGGCCCCCGTGTGCTCGGCAGCAAACCCAGAAGTGGACTAGAAGTACTTCCGGTCTACTCCCGGGTCTGCCACTGAGCACACAGGGGGCACCCCTGTCTTAGTGATCAGCCATGGGGAGACCCCAGGTCCCCCCCTGTCCCAGGAAGCACAAGTTGCCAAGCCAGGGGGGCACAGTGGAGCCCCCAAGCATGTTCCCTGGTGGACCCTGAAGGGAACCGGAAGTGCTTCTGGTCCACTTCCAGGTCTGCTGCTGAGCACGCTGGGGAGCCCCCCATGCTCCTGTGGAATGCTCCATCCACCCAAGCATCACAGCACTCATGAGCCACCTGCTTCCTTGAGGTATATTGAAACAACATTTAAAGCCGTGTCTATCCCTGAATCGCTGAATCTTTCTGAATCTCTCCAAATTGATTCAGAGAGATTAAAGGGTCTCCTCATTTGATTCAGAGATTTAGCCACCGAATTGGGCCGAATCTCCACCAAATTGAATTGGGGACCAAAGCTTCACACAGCCCTAGTACCTAACTATCAAATAGGCAGAAGGCAGAGAAGAGGTGCACCCTTGTATACTAACTGAATCAAGAGATGCATAAGCTTTCATGATCAAGAGCACACTGTCAGACACTAGGAAAGGATGTACAGAGAGCAGGCTATCAAATAGAAGAAGTGATTTAAATACAAAAGATAGGGCAACAGGGGAAGGACAGAGAGAGGGCAGTGCTGAGAGAGGCGGGGTTGGTTGAAGAGAACAACAAACAGTAAACTCGTAGGGGCATAGAAGTCCTAAAAGCTAATCCAGGTAATGGGATAAGAATCCATAGTCCTTGTTTAGTCCAGCATCTGATGAAGCAAGCTCCCTGCTTACAAAAGACGATGCTGTATATCTCTGATTTCATCTATAAAGCTAATTACAAACAGTTAAAAAGACCAAGGCTGATTCTATTCAATCCGTGCAGGTTAGTGTAAACTGCATAGATTGAAACAATAAGCATGTGAACAGATATTCTTTTGATTCTGCAAATGCAGCCACATGCCTGCGGTGGCCCAAGCCTGAAGCTGGGAAGCTCTAGAGCACACCTCCCTGATGGGCTGGAGCAGACAGTTTGGGCCAAGGCTTCCTGTGAGAGGGAGTTTTGCAGGGGACATGCGAAGCATTGTGGGATGCCGGAGGACTGTGAGTTAACTTGAATCTGGAGGGGATCTGGGCAGAAGTTCAGTAAACCGATTTAACCTAAATCAGTTAAATCTCATACTATATCCATCCAGGTTTATCTTAAACCAGCTTCAGCCTTTTTGAAAGCAGTTTATGGGCACTGAACTTCTGTTGGGTTATAGATTTGAAACAGTTTCCGATCACTTATACCGGTTTAAGTGTAATGTCTGTCCCTGTACCAAGGGTACAAATCGGTCCTGCCTTCTGCCATACCATACTGAACACAATCTATTCTGTGTAAGATTTCTTGTTCTACAATTTTGCATTCAGGTCAGTTTTTACCATTCCATTGCTTGAGATCAGCTATTCTGAAGTCAGCGATGGGATGTCTGTGGAGGTTGAAGTGCAAGCATATTGCTAAGTCCATCACCACGATTCTAGCACGTTCTAGCAGCTTCCTGCAGAAGCAACCATATCTCAGAAATTCTTAGGGCATCCAGGCCCCTTTTTATATAGCAGTAAGCCCTAGATTGAATCTTCACATTCCAGGGCTGCTTTAGCTGACCTTTCTTACAGTTTTTATTTAAATAGGAATCACAATGCTCATCTGTCAATTATCTGTCATTATTTACTAATTACCAGAAATGGAATCCATCTGGACAATCAGTTGATGAAACTGTTACTTGCCTTATGGTAGTTCTTTTTTAAGATATGCTGTTTACAGACTCCAAGATTCTCCTGCACTGCTCCTGCATAGTCTAGGGGTGTTGAGCCCCTGGCCTGTGGACCAGATCCAGCCCATGGGGCTCCTTTCAGGGCCAAAACGTTGGCAGCAGGGGAGCAGTGGTAGTTTTAAGAAGCACATTCCTAAATTCCAGACTTGTGGGAAGCCCCATGTGCCAGATAACATGGTCCTGCACCCTAGATTGCAGGGCTGGGCCAGTGAGGGGCCAGACCTTTACCTGTGAGGCTGGATCTGGCAGGTGCAGGAGCCCTATCTGGCCAGCGTATGTCTGAATTTGGGCATGTGATCCAGCCTGTGGACTGACCCTGCGCCACTCTTTCAGCCCATGGGGCCAAAAGGTTGAGCTCCATTAGCATTGACCATTTAGATGCTATATTGATAAAGGAACTGAAGACATTTGGGCCTTTTATGCCTCTGTGTGTGGGTGGTATGAAATCATTTGGCACACAGACACAACTCCAGCATACACTGGTAGCCAAAAAGATTCAGTCTCATCTATGGAGTACATGTCCATGAGCAATGAAATCTATATGGACAAAACATTTTGAATAACCGCAGAATAACTTGCTATAGGGTAGATTTCTGTTCTTTTGCTATTTCTAAGGTAACTCAAATCAGTGTGCTATTATCTTTCAGAACATCAAGTGTATCAGATAATAGCTAGAAGTTAGAACAATAGGAGATGAGATGCTGTGTCAGCATGTGGGCTGCAAATGGAACAAAAGAGTTTTCTTAAATGCAGTATGTTCTGAAAACATAAAGTTAGCGGTAATGTTCAACCAGGCAGTAACAATCTATAAATGGAAAATTGGTTAATCTTCATGTTGCAGTTCTTTTGTCCTTTCATATCAACAATGCCTTCTTTTTTTTTTTTAAGTCACTATATTATAGTGCTTCATTAGCACAGTGCTTTTGCTTTTTGTTTGTATTCTGAACTCAGCCTGTTAACTCAATTTTCCCTTGAGTGCCTTCATATTTTCACCCATCCTTCCCCTGCAATTGGAATAGCTCCAAATAATTAGTTCTGAACTTGCTAAATTGCCTCTTCAATTCTGTCCTTAAAGTTCACCTCTGTCTTCATGCCTGAAGAACTGCAGTTGGGTGACAGTTGGGGTGTCACCTTGGTGTGCTGATATTACTAGTTCAGGGGTACAGGTTGCAGTCATATTGGTCTATAGGCAAAAGGATTCAGAACTCATGGCAGAGGTGATATCTTTTATTAGACCAACTAAAAAAAATCTTTATTTACAAGCTTTTGGACACACTTACCCTTCCTCAGGCATAGGAGAATGCAAAGATTGTAAAATTTCTCCTAGGTGGAAATGAAAATTCATATTTCACAGGAGAGCTGAAGGTGTGGTAAGATCTCCTGGTTGGAATAGTTCGTTTTGTGCAAATTAGGTTCAGATAAAAGTTAGAACAGTCTATTAACTTCAGTGTTGTCTGGTGTCAAGCAGGATGTTGAATTATGTTTCCTTTTGGTTATGATATTTCATATTTCACAGGAGGATGAAATATGAAATGTGATGGATGCTCTCCTGGGCAGGACAGTCTCTTGTGTTGCACTTTGAGCTCTGTGAAAATGCAGATTTAGTCGGAACAATATGCAGGAGCCAGCCAGGGGTCAGCTTTCAGGTTCTAAGGTGGTCCATTTGCTTCCTTGTAAAATTATGAAGTTTTTATTTCAAAAACTGCCAAAATTTGATATTACTACTTGTAATTCTTTCAATATTTACTTTGTCCCCCCCCTCTGCTTACTTAGTTTTATCACATAATTTCACCATAGTTTTTCTGATTTACGCCAGCTGAGAACTTCTCCTAAAATATATCTAGATCTCAATGTCTGATGATTCCATTCAGTCTCTTTCAATGACAGATATTAATCTTAGGGGGGTTTTGTTCTGTAGTAAGAATACTCATGAGTGGTGACTTCACAACTTCCCTCACTGGTTTAGTAACATACTCGTACCTCCAACAGAGTGTTTTGTTGTTTTATGCTCTTGCTTACACTACAGTAAGGAAATCCCACTTCCCTATAGCAGTTAGTTTCAAGAGCTTTTTGCGTCTTTTTTTGTAGAACAAACTTTTCCACTATGCGCGGATTGGTACATAAATGGCTATTAATGCATAACGTGGCTAAATCAGGAAATTAAATGTCTAAACTGGCAACACACCGTGTAGAGTGGTCATGGGAGGGGACTAGCAATGAGGTCTCTTGCTTCTGTTTTTAGATGTGTCAACATTTATTCTTTTTATAACCTTAGGCAACTCAGTTCCTATGCTTCAAATTGCCCTTTTGTAAATTGGGTACAATAGCTTGTACCAACTTTAAAGCAGTGTTGGAACAAGTAATACATTATGGACCTCACTCGTTAAAGCCACTTTGGCCTTCAACTAAGAGGAAAAATAATTTATGCACATTCTTAAGACAGATCTATGTCATCAAAATAAACTAATGTAAATGAGATTCAGGTTGTATTAGTTTTAAAATCTCATAGATCTTTGCATAAAAAATAGAAGGTTTGATTAAAATTAGAAACAGCAGTGGTAATGTTAGTAAATCAGGATCTATTAGACATAAAGAATAAAGAGTGTTTCTTCCAATTTACAGTCATGGGGTAATGGCAGTTCAAATCAAAATTTTATTGAGTTGAACTCTGCAGGAGAATGATTTGAATCAATCTGAATGATACCATTACACAGCATCATACTGGAATATTTAAATACATCCACCAAAATATAATGGTTTCTAGTGCTTAAGAATGAATTGCTCTCTTGTTATTTTCAGTGAATACTTAGCTGTATCCATTATGTAAACATCCTACTCAAAGTAATCCAGTAAGGACATAAGGTAGAGTCTGTTTATTTTAAGAAGTAAACCACTCAGGATTAGGTAAGAATTAGGACGTAGATACAAATATCACAGTAACCAACATTTACGGAGCTTTCTGATGTGTGGAAACCCCTGGATGTCCATTTCATTTTACTCTTGTTCCATAAATGTAAATTAGTCTTCTTACTTAAAAAATAGTTCACAACCTTGCCCGATGCATGAAAGAACTTAATCATATTTATAATTTGTAGCACATGCTGACTTCAACACAAACACATGCTTATGTGCTTTCTTTAGCTGGCAGTTTAAATCATGCACATTTCACAAAAAGTATTGATGTTTCTTATAGCTGTTCATTAGTATTAAAAGAATTGTAATGCTTACATAAATGTTTACAAGCTGCTTTATTTTGCATTTTATGCATATTATGATGCTTTCTGAAACAGCTCCAGATACTTTAAAGCAGGGATTTGAAATTTGCAAGTGGGTGGCTTTTGTTGTCTGGGATGTACCTTTTGCTATCGTGATGGCCCACAGTTACCCAGACCATGAAGCTCTGAAAACATCACCGTTCACACATGCTGTGTAGACACCATTTGTATTTTAGCAACTAAAGCATCAACAAGTTGACTTCACTGGGCTATCCAGGCTCCTCACAGCATCTTGTTCTGATGAAACAGGCACCTACCCTGGATATCTTTAAAAGGAGACTGAATGCATACCTCGGTGGGGTTATTTGACCCCAGCAGTTTTTCCTGCCCAGAGCAGGGGGGGCTGGACCCGATGATCTCATGATGTCCCTTCCAGCCCTAAACTTCTGTGAATCTGTGTGAAACTCTTTGCACTATCCCCACAGAATGACTGAGAATCCTCTATCTCCTTACAGCTCCAGTTCCAACATGCGCTACCCCCATAGGGCAGTGGACCAGACTCCTTCCAGCCCAAGGCTTATATGGGTAAAGCTGGACTTTAACTCTAATATTGCTTCCATGTGCTCCAAGCACTAGGATTAGGGACACAGGCCCTCTCTCATGCATACTAGGTGGCCCTAAAGCTGGTATCTTGTCAGTGTATGGAAGGAAGCTTTCTGATTTGAATGCAGAGAGGACAGGAGTTGCTTGTACAACTTTTAATTTATCCTTTGGGGCACATTCATGATGGCTTTGATTATGTAACCCTATCTAGGAAGAGAAACTATGATTTCATAATGAAGGCAATTGAATGCTGCCCTGGAGAGATGAATTTTATCTTTGCTTCTGCCACAGAATTCCTACATGATTTTAGACAAGACCCTTAAATCAAGCTTTTTATAGATATCACTAATTATGTTAATTACATTCTGGCTGCCCAACCCTCAAGTTTTGGAAGTCAAGAGCGCACACAAGATAAGTTAATGGGAGTTTTGCTTTCAAAATATAATGTAGTGCATACTTCTAGTACTTTGAAAAATCAGTTCCTTAGGGCTAGGGACAGACATTACACATAAACCAGTGTAAGTGATTAGAAACTGGTTTAAACTTGTAACAGAAGAGATGTTCAGTGCACATAAACCAGTTTGAAAATGGGTGAAACTGGTTTGAGATAAACCTGGTTGAATGTAATATCAGACTTAAGTGATTTGGGTCAAACCAGTTTATGCAATGTCTGTCCCAGACCCCTTGCAGGTTTCAGGTAAATCAGACTCCTCTAGCATCCCAGCATGCTCCCTGGTCTGGGCAGGGCTCTCTGCTCCACAGCAGGGCTGGCCTGTCCCCTCTACTCCCTGGCTGCAGCTCCAGAGACTGCAGCTGCTCCCCCTCTCCCCTCACCACTCCCTGCTAAGCAGGAATTCCCCCCTCTCCTCTGCCTTGCTGAGGAGGTGTCTGTGTATTAGCTAGCAGACCACATGATGTTTATG
>NW_005842049.1:360347-362724 GCF_000455745.1 Alligator sinensis
GAATCAACAGGCAGAATCGACAAGTAGCTAGTAATGTCCCTCTGTTTTCTTAATTGGGTGATAAACACTGAGTTAGCGGGGTGATAAATACTGTTATCAATTCCCTGCTGGGCTAATCAGCATCTTGCCAGGGTCTGGCCATGTCCCCTTCAGCTCAGTGCTGTGGAAGGAAGGGAGGGATGGTCTAGCACCCCCCAGCATCTAGCCTGAGCCACTGCAGGCATGTGCCTGCATTTCTGGAATACCTGTCTGGTTACAAAACTGATATAGCCTAGCTAGGTTAGACTAACCTGCAAAGATTGAATCAATTCAGGCTCAGGCTTTTTAAATGTCTGTCCCTAACCTAGGTGTCTTGCATTAAGCATCCAAAATTAGTGATCACATTTTCATCTTAATTCCCTGCTTCAGTTCTCAGTCTATACACGGGGTAGTAGTAACCCCCCTCATTTTATAGAGCTGTACACAAAGTGAAGCAATTGATATTCATGAAGCACTCATATACCGTAACACTGATACTGCTGAGTATCATGGAAGAGTGTGAGAAAAGTAATAATTCTTTCTTCATACCAAGGTTTGTAAAGTATACAGCAAATCAGGGATGAAGTTGCACACTCAGCAAAGAGAAAACAAGATACAGGAAGGCTCTTCAGTAAGTGAGTGCCATCCATTCTGTGTACTGAAAGAAGGTGGGATTATGAGGAAAAATAATGTGTGTTTGTGAAACTAAAATGCAATTAATAGTTACTCAGAAAGAGCCAGAATTAATACAGCATGGGGAACTTGAATTCTGGCTTTTCCTAACTTTTGAGTGTTTGCCTTTTGCACCTGTAATAAAATTCTGTTTCTGGCACACAGAGACAAGGTCCTTGCCTAAAGAATGTATGGTTTAAATTGATAATATGCAGTGGGGGGGGGGGGGGGGGGGCGGGGGGGGGGGGGGGGGGGGGGGGGGGGGAGAATGTAACAAAAAGAGATTCTCTTTTTATCTTTCATATTTGTTTAGAATGTGTCTTGTTCCATTTGTTGTTTCTTTCCATAATATTTGGGGCGGGGGGTGTGGTACAAGGGTTTTTTAGCCTTTATATAGTACTAAAAAAGTACATTTGCAAAATGTATTTTCAGGGGGATTCTATAAGAGATCACGAGAAGACTCTACAGTGCTGTAGGAAAGGGTAGTAGGAGTCTAGGTCGATTCTTAGCAGAGCCTTTCTGGATTTTCTCTTTGCCAAACATATGGAAGGAAGTGAATGTTGCAATTTTTCCAATCCCAGTGTCTTATTTCGACAGTGTCTTGCCAAGGAGTAGGACTACTTGAAGAAAATCACCTGGTGACTTCTGCCACAACACTATATTTCAGCTTGAGCACAGTTATGGGGTTAAGGTAGCTGTAGTTTAGGTATTCACATGGTTCTGAGAATACACACTCTCAGAACCATGTGCCTAAGGAGCTCAATCCAGTGTAAACCTCCCCAGCTTGTCGGCTTTCCCACTATTTTTGTTTTTCAACCTGTCAGCAGGTACATCTCAAGGGTGTGTATATCTGCAGAAGCAAGACTGCATTTGTAAATTAAAGCTTGAAAATGAAATCTTTCATAGTGGGTTAGTTAGTACTTTAATTCAATCTCAACACTGAAAAATCCTGTGCTTTGGTGGATGTTTATACTCTACACGTTCTGCTGTTGTGCTGCAGTACAGTTAAGTAATATGTCTCTTTGCAGCTTTACTGCCTGAGTGTTTTTGTTCTGCCCAGTGTGGAGAGGTGACATACTAATTTTGTTTGTTCAGATCAGTATGCTATCTCCCTCTGTGAACAACGGTAGACTGTCACAGCTTGAGGTAAGAACTTGACACATGCATCCTTTCAGCTCTTAGCAGGGTTTGGCCATGGAAATGTTAACATTTTGAAATGGTTACTCCAATAGGTCAATTACTATCAAATGTTAAAAAGAAAACACATTTATACTGACACATTTCACAGTCAGATTAGCTCCGTAGCAACTCTAAGGCTGCCTGTACACATGCTTGTTCATGTTGTAACTTGAATGATTAATCTAGTCTGCTCCACATTCTAACTGGAATGCTCCAGCATCACTTCACCATCACATGCATGAAGTTCCCGCATGTTTTAAAATGGCCATGGGGGCGCTTTATCTAAACCCCATTGAATGAGCTTTAAATAAAGTGTCCCACATCCATTTTTAAATGCATGGAGGCTTAATACACATGACAGTGAGCTGTTTTAATTAAAGTGGTGTCTGGGAACCACTCTAATTAACACCCCCCCCCGAAATCCCTGTGCATGTGTATAGGCAACCTAAAGTTTTGTCATGAAATGTGGAGTTGTAGCTAATGTTACTAAGGTGAAATTGTGTAGGGA
>NW_005842049.1:362755-364820 GCF_000455745.1 Alligator sinensis
GCAAACTTTTGTCTGGCCCCAACGGGTTAGGTAAATTGGTAATGGTTAAGAGAGGCCGACAGCGGATGAATATACTGTTTAAAAAAGTGTAGAACAGTAGATGAACACTCAGTAATAGTGCAAAAGGCTTAGTGCTCATTGGTTTCAAGCTTATTTAAAGTGGTTGTTTTCCAACCACTTATTTACAGGAGGTTGGAAAACAACCACATTGCTACATGTTCTTAAAAAAAACCAAAACAAAACAAAAAATGTTGATAGGGTGAAGGAGTCATTTTGCCAGCTTTTTTTGAGCTATATCTTCTGCTACAGCATGTCATGGTAATATTTCTAACTTCTTTGCCATAGCATTATTTAGTATTCAGGTGCTTCAAATAAGAACTAAAGTGTAGGAATGTCACAGAGTTTTTGTTATTGCTTGACGTTTTCTTGTTCTGTATTTCGTTCCATTTATGCTAAGTGATAAACTACTCCTGAAAGGTGTGCCGGATCCTCATGTGCTGTAAATTAGGACAAGATGTCCAACTGGAGGCCAGCAGGCTGCATGCAGCCCACAAGGGCTTGACATGTAGCCCTGGGGCCCTTACACAGGCTGTGTACACATGTTCAAATTGTCCAGGACAACTCTCCCAGGTTTGTCTTCCTGAGAGAAAAAAAACTGACCTGTTCAAAAGTTCAGAGAAGCAAAAAGCCTATAGTGCAGACACTGGGCTGCCAGGGGTTCCTAGAGCATACAACCTTGAGAGCTTTTCAGGCTTTTTTTCCCCAAGTGAATGTAGGCAGGGATCAGCAAGGTCAGGGAAGGTGTGGGCAGGGTCTGTTCTGTACACAGAGTCTTGCAGCCTTTCCCCTCCTGCATGCTGTGTTGGAGCCCAGCTAAGACTGTGGGAAGGGTGTATGCTTCCCTGCCCCCAAGTGCTGCAGTGTGATTCAGGTAAGGATAAAGCCAGGAGCAGAACCTAGCCCCTAATTGCTTCAATGCTGGGCTTCTCCAGCCTAAAGCACTCAGGGGTCATATTCTAGTCCCTGCTTGGCTTGGCTGGCCTGATGCATGCTCTTCCTCCCCTTGTAGGGCGGGGATGGAGAAGCAAAGCATATTGGGATTGTGGAGGTCAGCTCTGCATCTGCTGTCTCTACAGAAGTTCTGTCCCCTGAGAGAGATTCTCCAGGGGGCCACTTCACTCCGATTGTTCCCAGGTTATTTTTCACACCAAATGGCCACTTTTACTGTGGGAGAAAAAATTATGAACTTCTGTACACTCGTGGTTTTTTTCAGAGAGAGCAGAGACTCTCCATGGGGAAACTGAACAGCCACCCCACCCCCTGCAGTACCTGGGATCTGCAGGCTCCTCCTCTCTCTTCCGGCTTCCTGTACTCCTGGGGGTGAGTCAGTGGGAGGGTGCTGTGAGCATGGCAGGAGGGAGGCCCAGGCTGCTTGCATGAAAGAGTGGGGCCAGGTTGCCCACACTATGTGCACAGACAAAAGAGGTTATATTGCTGACATATGGAAAACCTGGGATAATTTGTGCTGTGCGTGTGGCTGGGAGACGTAGGCTATTCACACTGTCTGCACGACAGGGAAGCAGGGGGGAAGAGAGCAAGGCTGAAGCATGGCAGGGAGGACCCCAGGGTTCACAGGCCATGCAGTGTACCAGCATCTGTGACCAGCATGGCATGTAGCCCCCACTGTCCAAAAGTGGGACAGGCCCGAATTAGTGAATTAGAATGTTGTCTATTGAAATAAAGCTAGAGCAACTTATATCAGCTGAAGTTTGGGTCTTTTGTAATCAGTTGGAACAAGACAGAGTTCCTTTACTCTGAATCAGTGGCCTGTTCAATTTTAGGCCAAATACAACATTTTCTTTTCCATGTACAAATCCCTGAGGAATACCATTTAACCACAGCGTATTAGTTAGTGTGTGATCATCGACAAAAACGTGAGTTCTTCCTAAACTTGCAGCTTGCTTTATGTGCAGTGTTCCAGATTGCAGATGTTTCTCATCTGTCAAGAATTAATCATGGTATTTTGGGTTGGTGTGGGCATATTGAAGTCTGTGTAAGTGGTTCA
>NW_005842049.1:364851-367809 GCF_000455745.1 Alligator sinensis
ACTCGGGTATGCACCCAAAGATATATTCTTTGGGACAGCAATGAGCAGCAGAGGTGCTGAAGTGGTGTCTGAAGTGAATGAATAGTTTCACTAGGTCAGGAATGGTGAGAACAAAAGCATTCTCCCCCATGAACTCAAAGCACTCCATATTTAACGTGTCCCTGACATAAATGTTGTTTATACTAAAGCTACACGATATATTTAAGGAATTGCTTTAAAACATTGTCCGTGCATGACAATTTTAGTGCCAATGGAGGATATTTCTGGAATTCATATGAAAAATTATGCTGTTTTAAATCACTATAAACACACAAGTACAAATCCTGAAAACGTGCAGGATTTGCAGTCAGAGTTTGGTATCAATGAAGTCAACAAACATTTGATTGGGAAAGTTTAGTCAGGCAGACATTGCCTTGAGCAGGTGGGTGGACTAGATGACCTCCTGAGATTTCTTCCAACCCTACTATATCCCCTGCTTGTACGAAACCTAGAGTGCTATTAGGAGTAGAGTAGGAACAACTGGTTACAAGTTCTGACTATTAAACTGTAGCAAACTACTGGGTAGATACAAAGCTGCAGTGACATATGTGACGTTAAACACCTATGGAATGAAAATGGTATAAAATTGGTATGAAATGTAGGTAATCATTCTCTTCCTGACACTTAAGGAGGTATTTTGTCTTTCTTTTTAAGCAAAGAATATTTTCTAGCAGAGTTAATGCAAAAAAATATTACCTTGGTTATGACGGCAATGATCTAAACTGCAAAAAAAATCACAAGGAAACTAGAAAGGAACTCTTATTTGTTTGGGTTTTTTGGGTTGTTTTTTAAAGGATTTTGTTTGTTTGTTTGTTTTAATTATTATAATTTCATTATGAACCGAGTAACTGTCTTGCCTTTGAGAAAACAATATGGAGCTGTTTTACTTGGACGTAAACATTTTCAGTGACAAGACTGATTTTTAAGAGGAAAAGGAAATATTTAATATAAAAATAGGAAAACTAGGAAGTGAAATTAGACCCACATTTCAGCATGGTTTCTACATTTTAATTAGAAAATCCAGTATCGTTTCACCAAAAAAATATTAAATGTTACAGGTAGAAAAATAAACTAAATCCAATCCTTGCATCTATGGAAATAGCAATTTTTGGCTAACCCCAATCTTAAGCAACACAGAGTCCTAGCCAAAAGCCTACTAAAATCAATAGGACTGTTTCCCTGTATTCCAGTGGAGCTTGGATCAAATCCATATTGATTTTATTAAGGTTTTCAAACTACATGTCTGGGGAGTTCATTTTCTAAAGGCTTCTGTTCTGATACAGTCTAGAGGTAGGTGATATGAATTTGATGTCTGTCCAAATGGATGAGGGTACCTTTCATAGCATGAGGAAGAAATACAAAATTCCACAGCAGCTTCAAGGAATATAAATCCTTCACTTCCTCTGCTTCTTGATAGAAATAAGTATTGAACTTTTCCTGAGTGTATGGTAGAAGATAATTATAAGTTTCTCTTGATATAAAGCACAACATTTATTATGATTGTTGCTGTTGTTGCAGGACCCTCTTGTGCTGGGCACTGTATGAACAGACCGAGACAGAGGCTTTGAAGTTAGTTGTATAGGCTGCTTTTCAGTTTGTGTCCGGGTTGACAGTAGTCTTATGTAGATTATTTGGATTGTACAGGATGGTTTGGATAGGGATGATCCTGCCTCCGGCAGGGGGTTGGACTAGATGATCTCCGGAGGTCCCTTCCAGCCCAACTTCTTGTTGCACATCAGTCAAGGCATCTACTTTTAGGGAAGTGTTTTCACCAATCTCTTGGTTGCTATTATAAACCACCTTCACTTCCTCTGCCCTGATACAGGTGGAGGGGGCATGGCTTAACACGCTTTGCTTTGGCTCTGAGTTGGTCCAACTGCTTTGAAACAGTTCAAATTTGTGCAGCCCAAAAGCTGCTCTAACATGTGCGTGGGTTCAAACCAAACTACCATCACGTTTGTCCAATCTCCACACATTCCTTAAGGCTCTGATGTTCCTGACAGTGTGGAGCTTTTAAATTGAAACACTGTTTCAATTTGTTGTACAGCTTGTTTGTAGGATGAGAAGTTTTTGTTAGAAAGGCACTTGGATCTGCAGAAATGAGAGCACAGAATGTCATAGCAATACTACTTAATGCTTAGCGTCCCCATTTAAGCTGAACTGTTAATTAGGAACCTGTGATCCTCGGTGAAGTGAAATATTACTCTTGGGGGGGAAAAAAAAGGAGGTTGAGACTGGAAAAGGCAGGTCTAGTTGGTGTGATTTGAAGTGCATTAAAAGTTTTGAAATGGCAGTTTCACACCATAAAAAATAAAACACACTGAACTGCAAGCAGTTGTTGGCAGCAAGATTAATAGACAGCTAATTATGGGTTATGATTACAAGGATTTGGAGAAGAAATCAGGCCTAGTATGTTATAGGTCCTGTTGAAAGCAACAACTAATATCATACGCGAGTAATTCCCAAGAGAAAATTCCTCACATCCTGGAATGATGGTGCTTGATTCTGATCCAAATAGTGTAAATGTTAACTTCTGTTACCCTTGATTTTCCCTGGTATGACAAGAGAATTGGGTCCAATCACTTGTGGTAGCTTGGCACTCTATTCTGTACAGGGGAGGTCTGCAATTGAAAAAAAGCTGCGATTAAAGTTCAGAGCTGAGCATGTAAGTCTGTGTGTCACCTGCCCAGACTCTGTTTAACTCCAGCCAGTTCTTTCAGTCTCATTGAAATTCATCCAGATTCTCCCCTGTGGATGAGAGGAAATAGGCCTTATCAGGAGACTGGAGGAGCTGGAAATTTCAGCTGAGTTTTACTCATCCGTTATTCTAATGTGGAAGGACACTTTCTCAAAGTGCTGTATATATGATCAGAGTGGGGTAGATCCTCTTGGATAAAAAATTGTACTTGTGGGAAAGAG
>NW_005842049.1:367840-395497 GCF_000455745.1 Alligator sinensis
GAGTGCTGATCTCTGAATTCTGAACTGGAAATATGAAGTAATTCACATATATCCATATAAGGAAACCTGTACATACTCAATCTGAACCAGCTGCAATATAAAAGATATTAATTTACATTCAAGCAGAACAACTGGTGGCTATCATAGTACCAGAGAACTTATCAGGATGGTTGGACATTTGGGCACAAATGTTTATATATAAAAGTTCTTGGTCATGAAAATATTGTCACCTTTGAAGAAAGTCCTTTAAAAATCTATCCCCGAAGGGAGGAAAGATCTACAGTTGCTTTTATTTTATTTTCAACTGAGTATAGAATTGTCTTCCTAGGAAAACTTCCTAATCCTATATCCCTATTGTATATATTAATTAGTATACCTGGTATTAGCTATGAAATGCTTCCTGTATAGTATCTAGATCCATTTAAAACTATAAAAAGGGATTTCTTAAATTTGAGGAGGCACTTGCTTTTTGAGTTATAAATAGTGAGGTAAAGCACCTAAGTGACTTAGCACTTGAAGTCCAGTTTTCAAAATGGACAGACACTTAGGATTAATGCAAGATTTAACAGAGAACTTAAGCAGCTAAGCTCCTTGTATAATGCATCTGGGAGTTCAGAGCCTCAGACTAGGATCCAAAGAAGTAGACAGCCTTAGCAGGAAGCTACCTGAGGTCAACATGCTCAGTGTGCAGCTGCTGTGAGCTAGCCAGTAGGGAAATGGTAAGAACAGAAGCAAGCTGTAAATCCTGCCTATGCTCAGTACAGGGAAGCTCCTCAATTCACTTGGCATCTAAAGTTCTGGCCAGTCTCCAGATATACCTATGCCCTTCCTTTCATAAAATTGAGAAGGGTTGTGGTGTTATGTGCACTTCTCCCTATTATATAGTACCCTGTTCATTAAAGGACTCACCCAGGAAGTGGCAGGGGCAATTCCTTCATCGGCCATCAAACCTGTATCTTCCACTCATAGGTGAGTATGCCCTAACCACCAGGCTATCAGCTATTCTGGGTAGACATATTTTCCCTCTATCCTACTCAGGCAGTGCCACTGAGAACTAAAGAATTACAAACTCATTGGGGTGAGTGGATAGACAAGAAAGAGTGAACATGACCCTATAGCTGTGTGGGTAGATTCCTCACTTGGCCACAAATGGTTCCAGGTCCTGTTGCCACTGTTGTTTCTATATTTGACATTCTAACAGTCATTAGGTAAAAAGCAGGAATAGATTAGAGAAACTAGGACTCATCTTCTCAGGGTAGTGCCCAAAACACTATGCTACAGAGTCCTGAAATCAGATAGTTTTGGTGATTAAAATGAGTTCTGCTACTCTTACTATGTTTTCTTGTACTCTTCTTCTAAAGCATCTTCTATTTGCTTCTGTCAGAGACAGGATTGTGGGAGCTTTGGTCTGGCAGTTTTGGCTAAGCAGAGATAGTCAAAAAGCCCAAGGTTGAACTGATTCAGTCTTTGCAGGTTAGTCTAAACTGCAGAGTTTAAACTGAGAATCAACTGGACAGACATTCACTTTTGCTTCAGGAAATGCAGCCACTTGCCTGCTGTGGCTCAGGCCAGAAGCCAGGGGGTGCTAGAGCATGGCTCTTTGGCATCTAGCCAGCATGGTCTGTGTGTTTGCTTCCTCTTCCTGCTGCCCCTGAGGTCTCTGGGATTTGCAGTCCAGAATTACAACAGCAGGACTCTGCAGGGTTGCTCATCATTTCCTCTTCCTTCTTCCAGATGCCTCTTGGTTGTGGCTGTGGACTACAAATCCAACAGTAAGCTTTTAGCAAGTTAGGGCAGCTCTGTACTTGGGGAATGGGAAGTTTTAACCCACCTCCCTGACCCCAGACCCCAGCTGGGGTTTGCCTGCGGGTGCAGTCCCTGCCTTGCCCTCCCCACCCCCCTACTCTTCCCTGCTGGAGCAAATAGCACAGCACAGCACAGCCCAGCTCAGGGCTGGAAAGCATGCTGGGAGACTGTGGTTTATCTTGAACCAGGAAGGGGCCTGGGACAGAAATTTCATAAACTGGTTTGACCCAAATCAGTTGTCTGATACTACATTCAACCAAATTTAACTTAAACCACTTTCAACCATTTTGAAACTGGTTTAGGTGCACTGAATTTCTGTTACAGATTTAAATCTGTTTCTGATCACTTAAACCAGTTTGTGTGTAACTTCTGTCATTAGCCCTTATGTTCTTATTAAGAAGCAACATCATTATTGGCGAAGAGGTTCTATTATGATAGCTGTATCTTCAAACAGAATTTTTCACCAGGTTCCATTTGCAGAATCATTATTGTTGATGAAATGGGAATTGCAAAGATTGAACTTTCAGCTGCTAGCTAAATTTAACGGCTTGCAGCTAGGAATAAACAGAATGCATTTAATCTAGAGTTCATCAAAGTGAGACATGATCAATTTGCAATCCCAGTTGAGTATTTTGTCCAAAAAATCATTTCTTTTGGAGTAGGATAGCACTTTAAGCCATTTGCCTGTTTCTAATAATGGGCCAAATGCTGAAGTCTCACAGTTTTTAATAGACCACACTCAATCATTAAATCAGACAGATTCCCATTCAGACTAGGGAGAGTTTGATAAAGAAAGGACTAAGAAAGAATCTAAGATCCCTACAGTTAAACCTCTTTTTTTTTTTTTTTTTTATCCTGTGTTTATACAACACCCAGCATAGGATGATCCTTGTCCATGAGTGAGGCTTCTTGATGAATCTCAATGTTTTCACCATTGTAAACACAACCACTAGAGGAATAGTTTCTTCTTAAAAAACAGTGAAAAGAAATGCACAAAAATAAAACAAAGGATGAAGGGGAGATTCATTATCATGTTTTCATCGTTTCTTTACTTTGAAAACCATAGATTACTGCTTTTAAAAGAGAAGTCTAAGAGCTAGATAGAACCTTTTAAACCCTGTTCTGAGTAGGCCAAGTGTGTAAATGATTTGTTCCTGGATCAGTCCTTGTGAGGGACTTGGTTTCATTGGTGTGCTGCAGTGTAGACTTGCCTGACCGAGGTTTAATCTACCTAGCTCAAGTTTGGATAGTCCCTCCCTGTCAGCTGGCCCATGAGGCTCCCCAGGCATCCAGGAATTTGGCAGTGGGGGGGTGGTGGCTGCTTCTCTGCTGTCAAATTTCCAGACCCACAGGGTGCCCTGCAGGCTTGATGACATAGCCGTGTGCTCTAGATCAGTGGTCTGTGGTGGGGCTGATGTGCTGGGGCACTTCCAGCCAGATCCGGTACATGGGATTGGACTGGCATGTGGCCAGTACCAACATGGAGTAAATGAACCTGCACTGAGTTCTGTGCTGGTGCAGGTAGACTGCTACCAGTACCTGAGCTTCCTTTAAATGTATATGCCAGTGTATGCCAGTGTATATGCCAGTGTATATGCCTCATCAGGCTGCTTTAGTTTCCTTTCAAGGGTGCCACCCAATATAAGCACTAATAGATATGCAAACACGAACTACAAGATAAACTCAGAGTTTTCAAATAGGAATCCATAGTATTAAAAACATTCTAACCTGTTGTGATCTGAGCTTTTTGCTCCAGAAAAAAATGTTCTATAGTAAAACACAAAACAAATGAACAACTAAGTGTGCGGGCCAGTTCCCGATCCCGTCCTTGCCGGGTGCGAGCCGGGCCCGTCTTTGTGCACGTGGGCTGTGGCCAGCAGCCCGGACACGCGGGGCCGGAGAAAACCGCGGCGCGGTATGGTATGCTCGCGCTAGAATCAGTCACAGAGGCTTAGTGGTTAATTGAAAAGATTATTTACTTACACCCAAGGTGGTCGCAGTGTAGGCTGGTCAGCTTTCCAGGCGCAGCTCTGCTTGAGTCCTCGTTGGAGTACTCTGACAAACTCGGTTCCTTGACCCCGGAGTGGTTTAGGCTCCGCGGGCTCAACAATTCTTTTCTCACAGAGTAGCTGAATCTCCGTGGGTTCTGTTCGGTTCCCAGGTCCCCCGGAGCTGTTAAGACTCCGTGGGTTCGAAAATTGGGTTCGGTTCCCAGGTCCCCCGGAGCTGTTAAGACTCCGTGGGTTCGAAAATTGGGTTCATAGGATAGGGATACGTCTAGGATCGCATTCGATGACAGGGAGAGGCTAGAGGCTGTTTAGACCTCTGTTGCCTTCTTAAGAGAGACGCGTTGGGTTCGAAGGAATCCACAGCGCCTAGAGATCTCGTCTCTCTCTCTCTGCGTCTCTCCGTGTCTCTCTCTCCGGCTTGGGCGGAAGCCACCCAAGCCTTTTGTATGGCTAGCAAACCAATAGCTAGCCGCCACGTGGGCATAATTTAGATCTGGCCAATAATGTGGCGCGAATCTCAATACAAATGGTGGGAACTCCTTTGCACCGTGCATCACTATGATGCAAAAGAAATGCACCCTGCAAAGAAAGCTACAAAACTGGCGGGAAATACTCTCCTGCACGCGGGTTCTCTATTACAGCAGAACACTCCACCGTGCAAAAGAGCTGCAATTTAGCGGGAACATAATTTAGCGGTGCCGAAGCACACACAAACAAAAAACCACAACTTTGGGTTGTGACACTAAGACTGGCCTATTCTGAGGGATGCATGGAGTCTATTAAGGGGTGCCTCAAGACTTAAAAACAGGTTGAGAACCATTAGTCTATGCTACACTGTAGTCATGACCAGGGATTTTGAATTTCTTTATTAAAAATTCCAAAATTCTCTGATAAAAATACACAGTTATCTGATTTAAAATACCCAAATGTATGTTTTCTGCAATTAAAATGAAACACCACTATATATATACACATGTGGAGTTGTGGGCCCCCCACTGCTGGGTGAGCAAAGGGGTGCCTCACCTGGGCAGCCATGGTGGTGTGGTGCTCCCTCCCACACTGAGTCATGCCTGATGGGATGTGGAGGTAGCTGCTGACTGGTGCTGGTTTGGCCAGGCTGCCACCCTGTGCCCAACTGTGGGCACAGAAATCGGGGGGGGTATGCCCTCCGACGCATTACCTATGGGTCTGACCCCTCCCTGCGAGTGTTTGCAGTGGTAAGTAGCCACTGCCGCCACCTTCCCCCACCCCCCTCCCCCCCCCCCCGGGGATGACCCACCTGTGTCTCCGTCCCCCTTCCTAGCCATGCATTCCCACCTGCTCTGGCCCCAGGCACCACATACCACCCTGGTTGGGCAGTACCCTCAGGCCCAACCACCAGTCCCTCCATCAGCATGCAGGTTCAGTACAAGCCACTGCTGCCACCTCAGTCTCCTCCACCATGTCACCTATGCCCCGGCTGTCCTCCTCACGTCGCCTGTGCCCCCTCCCTCCCTTAGACTTACCTTCAGGGAGCTGCTCTCCACCACTTTGGCTGTATTGCCAGCCACGTGCCTGTGTGAATGCATATAGGCATCTGGCATTCCCTGCCTCTGAGGCTCCTCCAGCTCCCCAATCCCAAGAAGCACCTTCTAGACTGGAACTCTGCCATCCTGCAAGGGGAAACCCATGGCTTGCCAGGTTTTTCTCCTTTGAAGGGGAAAATTTTGAAAATCCATGGGGTTTTTTTCCATGGGAAACAGAAAACCTGGATCCCTGGTTATGACAGAGGAACAGAATCACAACTCCTTTCCATGCTGCTTTTTTGTTCAAGGGAGGTACTAGTTACTGCAGTCTTTGAAGGAGCTACTCTGACATTCCTCCTCTTAGCTGACCAACTCGGGCAGGACTGAAACTGATATCTCCACCCATTCCCTATCCCTCCATCTCCATTCACTGATTTGCTGATTGTGGCAGTGGCATAATGATGCAGCCAGGTGTCCAGGGCAGTAGTTGCTGCAGCCACTGCCAATGTGATTATGTATCTGTGACAGGAGTCCAATCACCCTGTCCTAGCTGCCCCACTGAACTGTGGGGATTATCCAGAAAGTAAGAACTTTACTCTACTCCATACCTGCATTGCAGGATTTTAAGGGAGGCTTGAGTCTTCTTTCTTACCTGCTTCTCTGGCCCTTACAAAGGCCCAGTCCAATTATGTCCAGTATGACTTTAAGCTTGATTTCCTAATTTGCGTGCTTGCAAATACATTTGCTGGATAAACATTCTAACATGATTACAGAAACTCTTTGGCTATCTTTATTGAATCAATTTGCTAATGCTACTGTTAGATGTGGCAAGCCTGTGCATGCCTCTGTGGCATGACTTTAATGAGACAATAATAGCACTGTTTATAGATAATGTGATCTCCCTAGTGAACGCTGGCTACAGTTTCATTTCTTGATAACTAGTACCCTTTTCCCTCACTGAAGCCTGACTTTCACAGCAGTATCACTTATGATGCTAGGGTGTTAATAAAGTACCATTTCAGGGATGATAAACTCAGCAGGCTAATGAATGGATTCAACTGTACTTTTAGGTAGAAGCAAAAGACCATTTCATTTTTTAATTTTTTTTTAATATTATAGCTATTTATTTCCGAACTGATTCCTGAGGGGTTTATTGAGGAAACATATAATTATCATTATTACTAAAACCTGGAAATAATAAGGCTGACCTAAGTTTAAATTGTTGTAAAAAGAAAGATAAAACCTTTATCCTTAATTAGGCACAGGTTCTACTCGCATTTCCACTGCTTCATAGTTTTCTGTGCTTTGCTGCCAAGCATCTGGTGCACTGGAATCACGTATAATGAACTGATTCTCTGGCCATCTCTAAACCAACTGAGGCTATCGTGCAATGTAGCGGTACCCTGAGGTCTGTATCAGTTGTCTTTAACAGCTAAGGGTCAGCAGAAGCCCAGGCACTTTGGCCACATCCCTTCCATATGCTTTCCTATACCCCTCATACATGCTTGACATAAGAAGCAGGAAGGAATGCTTATGTATTCAAGCTGAGAGCTTCCCATAAAAGGCGGTATTCTTGCCCTTTTGCTTATTCTTCCTGAGGTGTAGCACCTTGCATTTGTCCATATTGAACTTCATTCTGTTAAATGTAGCCCACGTTTCCAATCTGTCAGGATCCTTCTGAATTGCGCTTATATCCTCCGACATGTTTGCAATCCTTCCTGGTTTCGTGTTGCCTGCAAATTGCTCAAGAAGCTTTCTATGTTAGCATCCAAATCATTAATAAACATGTTCAACAGCACCAGGCCCAGGACAGACCGCTGTGGGACTCCATTGGAAACCTTCTGCCATTCTGACATGGCCCTGTTAATAATTACTCTTTGCTTGTTGCTATGGAGCCAATTATTTGTTCACCTTGTAGTAGTTGTATCTAACCCACATTTCTCCACTTTGTTTATGAGAAGTTCATTTGGGACCTTATCAAAAGTCTTGCTGAAGTCCAGCTACACTATATCCACAGCATTCCCTTCATTCACCCAAGTAGTTACTTTGTCAGTTTTTAGTTCAAAGGTTAATAATGTTTAAAAATGATTAGCTAATAGGGTTAATCTGGATTCACTTTACAGAGATAAAATAGATAAATAATAAAAGAAAGTAGGTTGGCTTTGGAAAGCTAAATGTCTAAAAGAAAATATCCTTAAAATGCCATGTTACTCTTTCGGTTAAGACGGAGAACACTTTAAGAGCTGTCAACAGACTAAATAGCTAATGAGCCAACATTGACTTTATTTTAGAGTATAAAAACGTACACTTACAGTAAAGTTCTCCAGTATTTTAAGGTTAAAGTTAGCCTATGCATATATTATACTTGTGTCCCTGAAGTCTTGATTGCTATGAGGTGCACATTTCATTAAAAAAAAAATACTTGATTTGCATCACAAAGCCAAGAAAGGTCATTGATCATGTCTTTTTGATGGATAATACTTTAATCAAAATGTTTTCCCTTGACTTCTGCATCTTTCAAAACCAAATGGCTTACATCAGTGCAAAGGTAAACAACTGATGTTTCTTTTCTTCCAGTAGAGTTCAGTGGAGCTAGGTGATTGGTGACTGTTATGATAAAGTATAAGAGGAGGATGAAAGCTGGGATTGATTGAACAGCTGTGAAAAACCCCTGCTGCAATAGTATTTAGATTACTGATAAGATAATTTCCCTTCCGTGATTTATCTCATTCAAATTACAATAACAGAGAATTACCATCAACAACAAATGCAGTGAAGTTTCAGACTTATCAAAAGCATAACGTAGAAGAAATCAAAGGTACTGATTGCAAAAGTTTCCTAGTTATGGTGCCAAAATAATAAAGTAATTATAATACTATTTAAGCTCATGCTTTGATATAAATCTGGCTTTTGTTTTATTTAAAATGTTAGAAATCACTCTGTAGTATTCCTAGTTAGTATTATAGGGAGTGCCTCCACATGCATTTAGGCACACCTAAATTTAATGTGCATTAAGGTAATTTAGGCTCGCATCTACAGATGCACTCATTAAAGTGCGTTAACACCATGTGCACAGACTGACATAGGACTAAAGTTAGTCCCAAGTCAGTCCATACACAGCATTAATGGGCATTTATACACATACATTTGTCTGCTCCTACGTGCCAGAGATTTTAAAAGCACCCGGCGCTGCAGTAGAAGCATGTGTACAAATGTGTGTCTACATGTAGAAAGCAGGTGTATCAAATTTAGATGTGAATAGCCTAAAATCACCTTTTTTAAGGCACATTAAGGCATGCATGTGTAGACGCGTGCCCTTAGTGTGCATTGTATTGGGCTAAAGCACCTTACATTAGCACGTGTAGACATGCCCACTATGCAACTATTTACCCATAGAATTCACCTTCTATCATTTGCTGTTTCCTTTTACTTTTGAACGTATCTTGAAATTGAAGGATAATTACGTTTTGCCATAACATAATGTCATTATGAAATGCCTTGGCATGTCGTACCACTACAAAAATGTAGCATTATGGGGACAACAGATGTTCTAGCTCTCTGGTTGGAGAGATACTAAGTCACTTCAGTGGCCAGCCCTCCAGCTGGGGGTTGTCTGAACCCTGTCAACCCATTCTCTCCTTTGCCTCTTTGTCTAGAAATCTCTGTCTTTTCAACCATTTGCTTCTAAGAAGGTCTGCAGATACCACAAAGCTTTCTTTGCCTCCTGTCTGCAGAACAACCTTTTGGGTTGGCCCTGGAGAGAAGTTGGGGTGGGTAGGAGCATACATTTTTCCTCCCCTTCTGCACAATAAGCAAATGATCATTTAAGTGTAGGTATACGCAGTGATCTCTAGCTTGTATTTTGATTTATTTACAAAAATGCCTATGCTTAAATACAGAACAAATAATATGAGTGTCTGTTAAAGTGAACTATTTGTTTGTAAGTATGCACCCATTCAATGAATTGTAGTGAAAGCAAAAGGCTGACTATAGAAGAAGATGTTCTAGCAAGCCATTGTGGGAGGCATTGTTAGCAGTTCAGCAAAATCCCCTTGTGCTTGTGTAATACTTTTGACTCATCTTTTATCTATCACTCGGTGATAGAGTATAAGACCAAATCACTTCAGGCAAAGGAAGGGAGGTTGGGGAATTTGTGAAACCAACATCCCACTCATTTGCTTGGCAAGCAAGTTCTGACACACAATTCTGCATTTATAATCCAGCCAGTCTGTGCAATCACTAGTAAGGGCTTCAGGCAAATCCAACTCATATGAAAAACACTGGGAATTTTCTCTGGAAATTGGGAACGGTCCTCTGATCACTAAAAAAACACAGGAAAACACTTTATTGTAAAGACTTTAAAAGGACAGATCTCACATATTACTCAGTTGTAGTGCAGGCAAACTCCTATCGAGTACAAGGACAGTTGGCCTAAATTAGCACAGAGTAAATACTGATTCCTTTCCTTTACAGTCTCTTCCTGTGAACTTCAATAAGCCAACAGAGTTCACGCTCACAAAAATAGGGTAACAGAGTAGAATACCAAGCCCTGATTTTACTGCAAATGATGCAAGCCTTGATGTGTGCACATGTTTGATTAAATTGGAATTCCATTAGGAACTTAAATATCTGTATATTATAAGGGGCATAGAAAATTATATGCTTTTGTAAGATTACCAAATTGTAGCAAAACTAGATTCCCAACAAAAGTCAAACTGGATCAGCAACAGCATCAATCCTTAAAAAATATGTTTGTGATATAAAGCAGAATAAAGGAAATATTAATTGGACACTGGGAAGAAAAGGGGATAAAACAGAGAATAAACATGAAAATACCAGGGGCCATAGTCTGAAGGGAGCTTAAGTGGTATGGTTGGAAGCAGTATTTGGTTTGCTGTCCCTTGAACAATCAAAACTAAGGCATCATTGATAGTCAAAGTGAAAACTGGTCATATAAGAGGTTTTTATTCCATACTTAGTTTGGTTACCCACAACATCTTTGTTGAAAGTGAATTGTGGGGTTCAGCACCAACAGTGATAACCTTTATTTCTGTCAAAATATCTCCATCCACTCTAAATTTACCATTTAGGAAATTTCATGTAAGATTTTAAAGCCATAGCACAAGGATTATAGCTTTACAAAGAAATATTAAAAATGACCAGATTGATTACAAGCTGAAGTCATGCGAAAAGGAAATAATATAACTTTTATATAGTAAAGGGTCTTCTCTGGCTGCAAGAACTGGCTTAGTATTGTTCTATCTTTGCAATAAAAATAGCTGGATAAAACAGAGGAAGTCAACAGAGAATTACAAGAATGGACAGCTATTGTAAGTCTCCACAGGTCATATAGATATATATCATATGCATCCCATGATTCAACCATTCAGTATAAACATAATAATGAGTCAGTCTTGCATAGTAGACAGTATTAATTTCATTGACTTTGTGAAGTCATTCATCATTTTGCCCCTGTTATTGCAGTGCAATCTTTAATAGGAATCATGGCTTATTTCAAAACTAATCAATCCAGTACCAAACCAATGCTGCTGATCACGGCTTCACAGAATGTATGGACATCTGTGCTCTTCCAGGCCAGGCTCAGTCTGTACTGGTTCAGATTCATTCCCTCTCTGCTTTATCACTGGCTGGCTATAGCAACCACCACAAGTGCCATGGGTGAATTCTTTGAAGCTAATTAATTTGAAGCGATAGAACAGTTCATTTGTATTGATTGGCCAAATGTCATTGCTTTGCTCTTCAGCAGCCCTTCACAGAATGTCATAAGAGTCAGTGAATGCTTATTTATGTCACTAAAGAAATTAATGCAACCAAAGAACATTGGAGAATATGCAGACTTTCATTTTTTGGTTGCTAACTTAACCCCACCCTAATATACCAGTCGATCAATATTGAGGGAGAACAATCAATGCATGCTACTTTTGTATGTCTTCAGTCCCAGTGGTTTTAGCCCAGTTCCTAATGAATAGGAACCTTTTTCTCATTTGACATCAAGTTGTATGACATCATGGCTATAATGTTGTGACTTCCACTTTGCAATGGTATAAATGTGATTAGAAGAAGCCCTAGAAGTCTGATACTGTTCCTATTAAAGGGATTAAATTGCAATAAAAATAAAACCTTGGCCCTACTGAAAGCAAATGGAACTTTGCCATTTCCTTCAGACTAGGGGCCAGATTCCTTTCACCAGGTGAACCTAGGTGCTTGTATGTGATCCTGTTCCTTTCAAATACCTGAGAGAACAGGAACACACCTGCTTCTGTAGTGTACCATCATGTGAGTTTTATCTCACAATAAAAAAACAGTGATTAGGGGAATGATCTACGCACTCCTTGTATTAACTGTTTTTTCTGGGACTCAAGCATAGTGGAATAAGATCACACTTAGGTGCCATAGGTGATGTAGGCAGCTATTAGGAGAAAAAGGATCTGGCCCTAAAATTCTGTTTCCATTACAGAAATCATATAAACACAAGTAAGTGAATGGGTATGAATAATGAACTACTAAGGATGATTCTTCCACATCAAGAAAGTAACATTAGCAGAAGGAAAGAAAATATAATTTACTCCTAATCATGATATAGCTCCACTACTGCCTGAGTACTGCAGACTCCAGTCAATATAATGCCACTTTCAGTGAATATTAAATTACAAAACAAAAGAACGCATGAAGCAGAAATTGTCGATGTGATTCAGTAGCAGAATCATTTCAGTTTTTTACCAGTTAGACATGGTGGATGACTAATTTTCATATAATTCACACTGGTTTCAAATCTATATAAGTGGGCTCAATTCAGCAGAGTTAGTTCCATCACCTCAGAGGAACTGAAAGCAGGATCACACCTTCATGAGTTTAAACAGAGAGAGAGAGAGAGAGAGAGAGTCTAAGGGTTTTTGACAGCTATATAATCTGAATTATCATATACAGATGACAGAACAGCATTTATAACCAGGAGAGTCCTCAGGCAAGTTAAGCAATCAATCATTTGTATCATTCACCATTCAGCAAAGAGATTCAACATCTGAGTCAGTCATTACAATGTAAAGAGAATTAGTAGAGTCTCTAACAAAATGCAAATAAGGGAGCTGGAGTACAATACAATTGACTACTAAAGCTTGGCAGGAATCCAGAAGAATTATTTCTACTCAGCTGCCTTGGAGGATTTAGTTTCTTCTGGTTACACAAGAAATTTGAGAAAGTAAGGCTGAGGTAGCATGCTCATAGAAGTATTGTGTACATTTATGTAGCAGCTTCCATCCAGCTAGAATTTAGGGCACAACACAAAGTGAAGGGTACACATCCACTTCTTCTTTTCCCCTCAAGCCCTATTCAAAAAAGCTCCAATTTATTCTAAGGAGAATTTCTCTAGCAGGGATCAGTGTCACTAAATACTGAGCAAACTCCAAGTAAGGACTGTAGGATGTACCTCTATGGGCAAGGTACAGACAGTCAAAAATCATTTCAGGCTGAATCATTTCAGTCTTAGCAGGTTAGTCTAAACCACACAGGTTAAATTGTAACAAGTGAACAGACATTTACCTTTGATTCAGGAAATGCAGCCACATGCCTGCAGTAGCTCAGTCCAGAAGCTGGGGGGCACTAGAGCACGGCTCTCTGGCTGTGGGTTCACTTCTTCCTGCTGCCCCCGAGGTCTCTGGGATTTGCAGTCCACAATTACAGCAGCAGGACTCTGCAGGGTTGCTTATCACTTCCTCTACCAGGTGCCTCTGGGATTTGTAATCCACAGCTGCAGCCAGCAGTAAGTTTGAATGGGCGAAGGGGTGTTTAACCCTCCACCCTAGCCCCAGACCCCAGCCAGGGTTTGCCTGGGGGGGCAGTCCCCCCACTGTAGACTGGGCTGTATCCCCAGCCTGGCTTGTCCCCTCCACCCCTTTGTCAGCCAACCCTCACTGCTTCAGACAGGGAGCAGAGGGATGGGGCCAGCCCTGCTTTCTGAAGCAGACAGCCCAGCCAGCCCAGGGCTGAAAACCATGCTGGGATGCTCAGAGACTGTGATTTAACTTGAACCAGAAAGGAGTCTGGGACAGAAGTTCCATAAACTGGTTTGACCCAAATCAGTTAAGTCTGATTCTACATTCAACCAGGTTTATCTTAAACCAGTTTCAGCCATTTTGAAACTGGTTTACGTGCACTGAACTTCTGTTCTTACAGGTTTAAAGCAGTTTCTGATCACTTAAACCAGTTTGTGTAATTTATGTCCCTAGTCCAGATATGCTGCAGGACACAGGATAGTAGTGTAAATGAGCTTAGTAGCATTAGCATAGGTGGGTAAACAGAGCTATACTGCTTCCTGTCCCAGCTAACCCTGAATGAGCTAGATAAGGTATCTGTATTGTGCTGTGTGGACATACCATGAGTTTTATTTTAATCTTCCTTGGATATGCACAGTTTGTTAATTCCTTCCACTAGGCCAAGATTTGTTTTCAAATGCACATTGTTCAGATCAATATAAAGACTGTTCCTTCTATTGAAAATAAAAGAGATTTTATTTTCAGGTCAGCCGTGAAATAGTTCTATGGCTGTACAAACTCTAGAACCTGATGGTATTTAGGAATAAACCTGCTGCACCACACGTGTTCCAGGTTTTGGGTTAACACATTTGTTTACCTGCTAGTGGAAGTAAGAAAACTTCCCTTTTTTTCTATCAACTGGTCTTGCCTGGGCTTTTGTGAATGATGTTAGTTGCAGAGTGACAACTTGCTTTCAGGTATGTGTGATGTGGGGAATTAATCAAGGAAGTCTTATTCATTACAAGTGCTATATGAGTGTCCAGGCAGGGCAGGTTGAATCATGTCAGGCAGCTGCACTGTGAAACAGCATCTGAGTGTTGCAGCCTCTTTGAAAGGGGCAACATGTACCCTTGGCTGGCATGTGCTGAAGATAGCTCTGCACACATTCACTGCCTGGAGGTCTGGCTATGCCCTCCAGCCAACACATCCCGTATGGTGTGCAAGTCAGCATTCTATCCATTCCCTTGCTCAGCTGTCCCCTTGGGCCCTGATCCAGCATTTGAGTAATCCTGTTGGCTTCAGTGGAGCTGCTCATGCACTTAAGGTTATATGTGTGCTTCACTGTCTTCTAGACCTGAGGTTTTAACCACAAGACTGGAATATTGTCCACGTATTCTCTGTAACACTGGACTCGTGATAATATGTGCACAGCACTAAGGAGGATGTAACCCACTTTGTTTTTATCTGTGCATAGCAGACATAGTTCTGTGGACTTCCTTCTGGTTAAACGTAGCAGTGCTGTGGAAGTACGTGGGAAATGGAAAATGAAAGTGACTATAAACAAAAGTGAAAGTGATAGACTTTGTATTGTGATGACTGAAAATAATACTCTATACTCCATGTAAAGGAACGGACAATGAATAGTAAATTTTAATTAGCTGTTTTAAAAATCTGTGCATTTCAGTAATCTATAAAGATGTTAGTAACACAGGCAAGAATTTTGTTTAATCCATGGCTTCTTTTCCCTAAATAGTATGTTAAGATTATCTCTTTTCTCCAGCCTTTTAGAGACCTGTGTGAAATACCTGTGCATATACAGAAATATTATAAAAAAGATAAGAGCTGACCACATATATCATAAATGGTCAGATTAATTCTCTGGTGGATTAATCCTCTTGCTGAATACATGAGAACCAAATTTAGCCTACCCCTAGTTAATGCAGAGTGTGAAATATACTACTTCACAGTATCAACTATGGACTTTCATATGTTGTTTTGACTTTTTGTTAAACTGGGCTGAATATCAATTGTAGTTAGGGTTTGTGTACTTGTGTAATAGTGAGATTTAACTTTCATGCAAAATTTGCATACAAGCTTAACTTCAGGAAAATGGCCTGTAAAGTCTTGTGTATCTTTGTTTTTCTTGACTTTAAGCACCTTAACAGAGACTTAACTTTGTCTTGCAGAAATGTTGGAATCCAATAATATAATCACTTTCAATGGACTGTCCAATAGCTCCAGTTACCACACTTTCCTTTTGGATGAGGAACGGAGTAGACTGTATGTTGGAGCAAAGGATCACATATTTTCTTTCAACCTGGTTAACATCAAGGAATATCGAAAGGTACCTTCAGTCATCTATAATTAAAACAAATATGGAACAGTTCTTGTTTTGCAGAAGTGTGATTTTTATCTTGAAAACCATGTGAAATGCATTTGAATTGTTTTGCCATCCTCTTTCAGCTACAGGACACTTCTGTAGGGAGAAGAATAATCAGACCTCGTTAAATCACTTCTATGAGACTTAACCTCTGAATGTAGCTCATGATACCCATAGTATGTGGCACTGTGATGTAGGAATTTAGTTCCTAATTTTAGCAAACCTGATTGGAAGGTCTGGTAATTTTATTTTAGTTAAAGCTGCAGTTTATTTTAACAACAACATTATATAACCTTTTTCAATATAATAAAAAATATTGTAAAAGGTTATTCCTTAAGTTCAGCTATAGACCATAGAAACAGAACAGCTTTACCTGCTTAAGCAATTCAAGTTTAAAAACTAGAAAAGTTTTAGTGCTAATAGCTATCCATTTTTACTTTCTCTGTATTTTTATGCTCGCCTATGTCTGCCATATTCACACAAATAATTAGTTTTTCTGTCTTATACTGAGGAAGAGCTAATTGAGAAGCAGCACAGCAGCAGTAGCACCAGTAAATGGGTTTCATTTCATGTTAGGCTAGCTGTTTCTTAAACAGCCCATATTTTCATGCCTACTGCTAAATAAAACAAAGGTGACTATTATGACAGCTTTCACAGAAAGGTCAGGGTACCCAACAGGTTTTTTTTTTGCAGTAAGACCACTTCAATGTTTGCGAGTTGGAGTGGTGATTTCTCTTCCCTAGCACTGAGTGCTTTAAACCAGTGTTTCTGCTACTCATAAACCATAATAAATTAGATACTAATAAAAGAGTGACAGATGGGTAAAAGCTCTTTGTACATGATGGAAAGCATTACTTTCAGTAGAAGTTGTTGACTTAAATTAGAAGCTGATGTACATTTCAACTGTGCTATTATTTGAGTCTAGTAATTCATTTTATCTTTTCATTTGTTCTAATGAGCTTTGCCAAACAAGAAGGTAAACACAGATATTAAGGTTCACTTTTCATATACTTAAGCATTTAAAATCTCAGAATTTTTATGGTGCATTTTAGAATCTAGAGATTAAGCTTTTATGAAAGATATATTGCTTCAGTGTCAGTCGATTTTTTTTCTTTCTATGCCTGACCTTTTGCCCATTTGACTATTAGCTTCCTAAGATGATAGCAATAAATACCTTGTGTTCTTTATTCTGAAGGAAGACAGGCTATTCATTTGTATTCTCTAAGGAAAAGGATAAAAGGAAAACTCGGTATTTTCTTTTCTGTTCTCTTTAGAGCAGCTATAAAGGAAACTGCCTATTTATTTGTATCCTCTGAGGGATTCATAGTTTTAATGCACAAAACATCTGGAATAATTAAAGAGAGGATGGTGTTTCCACCATAGAAAACTCTTCTCCAATATTGGAGGATTGTACTTTAAATTCTTTAGTCTTCAAACACTTTTAGAACATTGTCTGAAATATAAACATTAGTATATTGAAGGAAGATAATTGTTTCTTTTGGCTTAGGGCTGAAGATTCAAAATGGCATTTGAGCATTCCTACAAATTAGTAATTTTTTTGGATCAGCCCATTATAAAGACAGAAATCATTGAAGAAGTTTACAACCAGATCAAAATCTTCCCAAGAGTTTTTGGGTCTGAAACTTTGATTCAGATTAACTTGTTACCATTACCAAAATGAATATTATACCATCAGTTTTGAAACATTTGGATGAAAATCAATGAAGATTTCTATCTAAAAATACAAATAAAGCAAGATCTTATGGGGGAAAAAAACCCAAATTCACTCTGTCTTTACAATGGTTCAACTTAATTAATTTTTAAATAAAGTTAGCAAACAGAGAAGTGATCCATTCATTTTAGGGTTAAGGATAATTGGTTCATATAATTAAGGAGCCTATTTCCAAAATTTGAACTGAACCTGAGATGAACTGTTGGAAGAGCTGAAAAGTTTGAATATTTTTATTCAACCTAGTAGGTTTCAATTTTCACACATCTCTGCACTTCTTAAAGCAGGAACAGAAGCAGAAAGTAGCTGACTGTTCTCATGAAAATTTTAGCCCTATTTTATAGACTCAAGAGGTTTTCTGCTTGAACTATATATTACATTATAATAAATTTCTGAACTTCAGAGATTGAGCCAAACTTGAACTCAAAACACCATTAACAATAGCCCCTTAATTCTCATTTCTCATCTGTACTTATCCTATTTACAAATGCTTTTCCCTCTACTTTATAGAAAAACTGCATTGAATGCCAAGGTTATAATCCATTCTCATGGCCATTCATATTGCATTATCTGAGGCTCCCAAATGAATAGCTTGGCATTATGTGAAGATCATGTTTTATTCTATATGTAATTCCTAAAAGCTTTTCAAGAGACATGAATAATTGACTAAGAGGGTCTCTGGGTTTTCTTTCTATGAGGTGAGGTACATTTTTTGCTAGAACTATAACTAAAGCAGGCTTAGTTTGTATCATTAGAGTAGTCATATATATATTCACGAAGACAGTGATCCAACTTAGCATCAATATTTGTTCTGGATGGTGTGATAATATCAACCTTGTATAGTTTTTTTTTTATCTATTTAATTGAAGAACAGTAAACAGAAGTGAAATAGTTAATATATTGCATAGCCACAAGCCTCATTTCTGTTACAAAACCTTTAAAACCAGATTTAATTGCACACTGTAAGTAATCTATCGTGTTCAGGGATGTCAGGTAGATCCAAATTTGGGGGTCTGAGTTGCTGTTTCATTACATTCAATTTTAAACTGTTGCTTTACCTTCATTAATATCAGTGTAGTAGCACCAATATAGACCTTTTACCAATCTATTTCTCAAACTCAACAGGCAATATATACAAGATATACCTGTATTTATAACTTTCTTTGGCATGATTTCTAATTATTCTAGATGCCTTGGGTAAAGGAAAGAAAAAAATATAGGAAAGCTAGGCACTAGTTATAAGGACTGAACAGCACTTGATATACAATTTGTGATTACTGAACCATGAAATGGCATAAAGTGATTTTTATTCTGTGTGTTTAGATTGTTTGGCCGGTATCTCATACCCGAAGGGACGAGTGCAAGTGGGCTGGAAAAGATATTCTCGTAAGTACAAATCTTTCTAGTGGTATGTTTTATTCTTTTGAAAAACATTTTAATATTTCATGAACCATCCTTGTGTTAATTTTTAAAGCCTTTTTTGCCCAGGATTACTGTTCTAACCATAACTTAAGCGTTGAGTTGTACAGGCCTTCGTTGTTCAAGTATTTCTATGTATAAATATACAAGAAATTTAAATGTATAGGATGAAAATTATACAAAGGAAAAGGAAATTATTTACCAGACAAAGCACTAGATTAAGAACTGGTTGCATCACGTTGTACTGACTTAGGTTGTGATCCTACAAGACATTCTGTATAGACCCTTGTGTCTGCCTGGCATCTTATTAAAATCAGTGGGTCTCCATACAAAGCCCTAGGGTTCTGTCTCTATGGAGTTCTTTGTAGAACTGAGGCCAAAGTGGTTTTAATTTTCTGCAACGGTTGTGGTGCCTCAGGAAAAAAAGGCTATATTATTCATACTATACTGTACCTTATCTCTCTCATTCCTGCATCTCCATGTTTATATATATATATATATATATGTATGAGAGGGGGAGAGATCTAGCCAGAACTCCTTCAGTGTTAGTCAGTCTACATTAATAGTTTTGTCCTGCCTTCCTTTAAAAGAACGGAGGGAGACTGGAGACATATGCATGCAATGACCCAAGTGGATACAGGAACAGTGGAGCCAAATGGGATATCACGGTGGTTGTAAGGATATAACTGAAAGTGGAATTTGGCCCCATGTGTATATATTATTGGCCTGGATTTTAGAGATGATTCACTAAAATATTCATGATCCCAACCACATGTCTCTGGAGATTTGTGTTCCAGTACTGTCTTAGGTCATAACTGAAAGTAGGTTTGCTGGTCTTAACCTAGTCCCTGGAGAGAACTGACCTACATCAAAAACCCATTTTGGAACAGGAGTAGTTTTGGTCAGGACTGAGAGGTGTGTATTTGGAGAGGAAACTTGGGATTGTCAGGTACCCAGTTAGGTCTGAACTCTCTCTAACTAACACCAGCCCTTTGATTTTTAAATGACACAAATGTCTCTTACTCAATCCACCCATGTAGCCTCAAACAATTCTCTGAGAAATATCTAAGCTTCGGCTCACAAACTCAAACCTGCTAGGTAACAGAAAAAATATTAGAGTTAAATATCTGGGTAACATAAGGATCAAACTTATACTGCAGCTGCTGCACTGCACGTGGCCTATTAGGCTAGGGACAGAAATTAAACATAAACCAGTGTAAGTATTGGAACATGGTTCAGATTTGTAACATAAGAAGATCAGTGCACATAAACCACTTCCAAAATGGCCAAAACCAGTTTAAGATAAACCTGGATGTAGTATCAGACTTAACTGATTCAGGTTAAATTGGTTTATTGAACTTTCCCAGATCCCCTCCAGATTCAAGTTAACTCACAGTCCCCTAGTATCCCAGCATGCTTTATACCTGCCCCACAAGCCCCACCTTGCAGGTGGGTGGGGTACCTTTGGCCAAAACTGTCTGCTCTAGCTGAGCAAGGAGGCATGCTCTAGCATTTCCTGACTTCTGGCCTGGGCCACTGCAGGCAGGTGGCTGCATTTGCAAAATCAGAAGTGATTTTCTGTTCACTTGCTTATTGGTTCAATGTATGCAACTTAGACTAACCTGCAAAGATTGCGTCATTTCACCCTTGAGCTTTTTGACTGTCTGTACTTAGCTTTAATAGAGACTTGGTTTTGCGCTAGTAGCTGTCCAGCATTGGTGTTAACAAAGCAAATAGGGAAAAGGGATGATGTTTTATATAATGCAGTATGACAGTGCACTTCATGCTCTCTTTAAGAGGTCAGGCAACCTGTTGAGCAGGTAGGGGTCAGGGTTAATTGAAAAGTAAGCTGACCCAGGGAGCTGGAAGGTGTTGCTAGGCCTGATAAAAGGAAGACCCTGGGAGCAGGGCTGGCACACCTTGGGAGATAGTAAAGGAACATCACCTAGCAGGAAGGCTGCTGCTCTTGAATGCCAATGAGATGAATGACATCTGGAGGTTTGGGTAGGAACTAAGGAGATGGAGAAGGTTCCTGGGGACCCAGTGTGGGGTCCAGAACCCTGAGAAGGGGGCTGAGAGTCTGTGGCCCTGTTGAGGGGCAAGGAGAGCCCTGAGAGAGGCTGTGTGCCTAGGCCCTGTTGAGAGGCCAGATGAGCCTGGAGAAAGAGAGGCCAAGGGCACATAAGCCTAATGAGAAACCAGGTGAGTCCTGGGAGAATAGTTGAGAGTTGGTGGGCCTATTGCAGGGGAGAGAGGGGCCAAGTGTCCAGGAGAGCTGGTGGAGTGTCTGGGTGAACCCAGTGAAAGGGGCAGAGTATAGGCACCTCGTGAAGACTATGACTGTGTCCAAAGAAGGAAGGGTCTATGTAGGAAGACCTATGGAGGGCTCTGAGCCTGCAGAATAAGAAAGAGAGAGAAAGGGCTCAAGGAGTGTGCAGCCTGGGATGATGATGGCTGGTGGGTACAGGAGTGAGCTGGGGCCAGAGATGGAGGACTCAGAGGAGAAGTAGCCCAGGAGGGGTGTTGGACATCTAGGGGGAACCCAGAGAGGGGTGAGCAAGATTAGGTAGGCCTGAAGACTGGCCTGGGGTATGACCTGAAACTGCAACCTACTGGGGCTGGTTAGCATGCTGGGGCTACCTGTGGCAGGGTAGCTTGCATGAAATGCCATGCATAGGCCTTTACAGGGAAAGGCAAGGATGGGGCACCATAAATCCTCAGCTCCCACTGCCTTATGGGTGACCCCTTGGAGGGGGATGACTAGAGGAGCACACCCTAACAGAAAAGTACTTCACAGGGAGGACCATGTGGACCACATGGGTCCAGAGGCCCAGTGAGGGGCTGGGGAATAGACGGTAGAATCAGAAGGGTCCAGGGCCTGACATCTAGAGTGAGGCCCAGTGAGTAGGGTGGGACCAAAGGGGTTCAGTGGCCCATCATGGGGCTGGGAATAGAGTGCAGGTCTTGATGGGTCTGAGGGATATGGGACCAGAGAAGAGCTGACAGCCCAGAGAAGGGCTGAGAGAAAGACCAGGTGGCCTAGTAACTCAAGAAGTGGTTGGGTGAGACCGAGGGGTCTGAGGGCCCAGAGAGGGGTCACAGAAGAGACCAAGGGGTCTGGCAACTGGAGTAAGGCTAAGAGGCCAAGGGGTCGGAAGGCCCAGTGAGGGGCTATGTCAGCAGTTGGTTGAACATCTGTAAGGACATCATCTGCAAAGCATAGAACATGGTACAGGGAAGGATTTGGAACCACACAATTAACCCTTGAGGTGCTTTCTGGGGGCACAGTCAGAGTGAGACCCGGCAAGAGACTTGGGTGCCAACAGAGGCCAGTGGGGGATGGGCAGAACTGAGCCATGTGAAGACATGTGGGCAGCTTCCCTATTTATTATACTATCAAGGTGTGGCAGAATAGACAGGAAGGCACCCTAGGAGTGGAGCGGAGTGGGGCACGGTCACAGAGCCTTCAGGGGGCCACCACAGCCACCCCTGGACATTCAGTAAGTCGCATCCCTATCTGCTCATAGTTCGATACAGTTTTTTGTTGTGCTCATGCTGGAGCACCAGGGAGAAGATTATAACCAATCTTCCTGCTGCTTCCACAGGGAGTCTGGTGTATACTGTGATGAGTATATACCCTGTATATTGAATGATTCCTGCTATGTCAGGGTAGCAACCACTGGGTATGAATCTAAGGCTTGGCTTTTCAGCCCCATTCCACCTGTTATTAGCAGCCTGGCATGACCTTGTGCACAGGGCATTTAACTACAAATGGGTGCAGACAAAAGTGACAATTTTTACCTGATCTGGCCACAGAAAGCAGTCAAGAGCTGTAACCAAACACGAGTGCAGGATGGGGGTGCGGGGTCCAATTCAACAACCTCGCCCTATAGCACTGGCTAGGGAGCCCCAAGAATGAGCTCCCTCTCCTGCCCTTCCTCGATCCCATTTTGAAAACAGTGAGCAGTGGCAGAACATTTCACGATTGCTATGGGAACCTGGCTGCAGGCTCCCAGCCCACAGCTGGATTCCCCTCTCGCCTGGAACCAACAGTGAACTTGTGTTTGGTCTGGGGTAATGTTGTAACACAGAACACTTTGCCAAAATCATTCTGAGATACAGCTGGGAGATGTGTTGCACTTAAAAATGGGTTTTTAAACCTAGTGCTCTGAGAATTGACACAACACTTGGTTGATTAATAGCAGAAAGGATTGCTTTAATAACTACCAACAAGCTACAAAACGAAATGACAGAAAAACAAAAGACTTTCTTAATATTTAATAAGTAAGCTATTACAGTCTTTGTATTATCTTAGCTGCAAAGAGATCTTTAACCAATGCAGGCAGGAAGCAGTTCTTGTACAGCCTCACAGTGTGGGTCCTTCACTTGTGCTGGGTGGCAGGATGGCTTCTTGACCTTCCTTGGCCTGAACACACCTTGCTGGCAGTTCTGCCTTGCTTCCTATACTGTTTAATTGTATAGCTTAAAAGCATTTTTCCTTGATGGTCACTGATTAACAGCCAAGCAAAACAGGGAGAAGAAGGGTGACCATCATATTACAATTGTTAAACTGCCTGGCTCCTGTTTTTGGATTTGTCTAGATGGGAAGACTTGTGTTAGCCCCTGACTAGCTTGGCAATTAAATGTGATGAGCCTTGAGTGGTTAAACAGGATGCTTAGAGGCATTGGTTGCCAGACCTGTCTTTGGGTATTTGTTTATTAATGGGGTGAATTTGCAATAGCTTGTACTGGCGATGGTCTGTTTACAAAACTCCAGACATACATTGGATGATCAAGACATTTTTAACAATTTAGACATTGGATGCCGGTTCTGAGAAATGTGAGGATGTCACATATAGGGCATCTTTCCTATATTCAATGCACCTTTTACAGGTTTTGCTTGAAATGTATATTTAGTCTTTTGTCTTCTTCAGTTGCTAGTTCAGTTGAAATGTATATGTAGTTTCCTTGCTTTCTTAGTTACCCTGGCTCAGGCTTTCTCTCTCCAGCTTTCTTAGCTTAGAGATACACATGTGATGAGTGTGTCAGGCCTCTGTCAACAATTTGCCTTTTAGAGGAACCATTACTTTTATTATTTTATCATGTAGGTCTGGTATTTGCAACCGCAAGTTTCTCTGCCTCTTATGCCTAGAGGGTTGCAAACTGTTAGCGGAGTTTGATATTTTTTGTGGCAGGCTTTTTACCGCAAAATTTTTTTGTACAAGAGGCACTGTCCAAGCTTGCATAGTCAGCAGCTGCACTTCTGTCTGCACCCAATGTGCCAGTATAGGAAAAGAAGAGAGCATGGTAGGAAATATAGCATTCAGGACATGCCATAATCTGAGCAGCCACAAGGGTAAAAATATTACAGAGTTTGGGGCTGCTCAGATTTTTTTTAAGGAAACAAATGTAGGTGAAAACCAGAACTAATATTAGGCTCCTATGAAAGTAGGGCTGGAAGGGATCTCACAAAGTCATTCCAGCTTCCTGCTCAAAAGGAAAACTAAAACCATTACAGAGGAAAACTAAAAAGTGAATCTTGGTTTTCACTTCCAAGCCATCTCTAAAATGTAAGTGAAAAATCTGTAAAAGGTTCATGGATTAGAGTTAAATAGAAATAATGGATAGCTAATTATTTCTCCAGGTTAACATTATTATTTTAGTTGGTGAGCTGCAAATATAAAGGATCATCTAACAATGTGTCCAGTTCTCTCTCTAAATACCTAAGAGTACCTGAATCAGAGGGCATATCCACACCAGCTCTTGCCATTAAATAATACATTAAGAAAAAAAAAAAGTACTTAATGGTGTAACTGAAAGTAATAGAACAATTTTATCTGTAATAACATTACTTAAAGATTACAGATCATTAAAGAAACTGAGCATTCTTCCCTCATTTATTCGTTATAGCTGTTGTCAGTACCTTGGAAATGTGAAATATAAAGATCATAAAAATAACTCAACGGGCTCTCATTAGAGAGACAGAGGAAGAAACCGGGCACTTAAAGTGGAGTATAAAATTCATTTGATTTAATGTTGCTCTCAGCGTGTACCGCTGCTAAGATATTAGAACTTTTTCTTTTGTGATTGTTCAAACTTTCCTAAATGAAGTTCTGTATCTTTTATGAGAAGGTCTCATTTTTAGCATTTGTAATTATTGATCTCAAGGGAGAGCCAGTACTGAAAATGTGAGCGCTCACTAATAGGCCAGGTGCGGTGCAGCAGCTGCAGTACAAGTATGACCCTTATATTGCCGCACTAGTAACCTCAAACATGACCTGAGAGATTTCCTCTCATAATTATAAGAGGTAATTTACTGTAGTTTTTCCTCTGTCTGAGGGATTCCTTCAACTGCATTGTCAGTCATGCCAATCTAGGCCTAGCAGGCTTATAGAATTGAATACAGTTCACAGGGGATTATGCTCAGGGCAGCATACTTATAATATATTGAATATCATGGCATCCCTTCGTTAAATACCTAGTAATTTTCCTTACTTTTCATTAGCTATCAATTTTGTTTCTCAGAATACTTAAGTATTGTTAATTAGGTAAGCTCTGCAATACCTGTAAGTTACGCTATCCATTTTATAAATAGGTACACTTTTAAAGGTATGTTTAAATCCATTTGACATAAATTGAAATGGAAATATGGTGAGGTTAAATATTTTGCCTGAGTCTCTGCAATCACACTTTATTTAGCGCAGGACTCAGTTTTTGATAAAAATTTCCTGCCAGATTTTCTTATAAAGAAGCAATGTTTCCATTCACCTCTTTATTATTGTCATAGTGTTATCATGGTTCATCACCCACCTAAATAAATAATTCTGAGGACTTAGTAAAACCATAAGAGAAGTTTTCTTGTTGTTCTGAACCCCAGCCACAGGTAGATGCTCTTATATGGTCTACTGCAGTTACAATAATATCCTGAGAACAGCCCCTTCATATTTCAGAAGACTAGGGAAGAGTCAAAGAAGAAATTGCCTAGAGAGATTTTTTCCCATGCAGACATGATCAATAAAACTCATGTATTTATACCCCACTATTGAGTCTCAAAGTTTTGATTTAAAGCCTTTACAGTCAGCTGGGACACAGCAGTAACACATGGCAATTTCTGCATTACATATGGATTAAATAATAGGCAATTGTGAACAAATGTAGCTATAATTCCATTTTGGGTTCTTGTAATGTCATGAGTCACAAAAGTGAAGCTCAGGTGATATATTGAGTCCCTAAAATCCCAAGGTAATTTTGTAACTGGGGACAGAAAACCAGTTTGTATTAATTGGAGTTGACTGGAAAGTAGAATTCATCTAAAATTCAAACTTTGATTTTGTTGAGAGAAGTTAGCTGTATTAGTTGAAGTCAGGCAGAAGGCAGGGCAGCATAGTACTTTCTAGATTAACTCACTCAGAGAGGTATGAGCTTTCATTGGTTACAGACTATTTCATCAGATGCTATGAATGACTTGCAGAGAGTGGGCATATTAAATAGAAAGGAATACTCTTATTTAAATAGAACTGATAGGAAAAGGGGAAGGAAAGAAGAGGGGAAGATGAGTTGAATAGATTAAAGGGGATAAACGAGGGAGTTAACCCACTGAAGGACATAACACAAAAAAGCCTGAGACAGAACACTTTGACCTCCTTGGATAGTCCATCTCTGACCTCAGAGTAGCTGGTCTTAAACAACAATACCTTTAAAAAAACAATTTAAATGCAAAATTGCAAAACTAGAAACCAGCTACAGATTGAATTCTGTTAAGTATGGTCTAACCAGAGACTCCAGATTATTATGCTGTTACCTAGACTAGCTTTTATAACCCCTGGGTGTGGTCTACACATGCAATTAATGCAAAGCAATGAACTCTGGCATAGTTATTGCTCACAGGCACAGTGTTTACATGTGTGCACAGGACTACAGCATGCCGAGCTAGGTCAGAACAGCCCTAGCTGGCAGGGGGTCCTGGAGGGGTCAGCTTGCTAGTCCAGGGCTGCTCCAACTTGGTTCAACATGCTGCAGAGGAGCTGGTTGGGGCATGAGGGTGCTCCAGTGTAGGGCTAGCCCACAGGCAACCCCTGTACTAAAGCACCCTCGTGTCCCTGCCAGCCCTGACAGCATGTACATGTGCACTGGGGTGCACTAAACAACACCACCATAGGATAGTACTTGTTACACAAGTACTATCCTATGGCGAGTTTTATTAGTTTACTGCAGCTTAACAGGGCTGCATGTGTAGATACTGAGACTTTACTGCAGAGCTAATTAGTCGGCTCCATAGTAAACATCTCATGTGGACTTCCCCACTGTGTCCCCACATTATCTCAATGATATGCCTCATATGGTTATACTATTTCTTAGAGAGAGTTCAATTTCCATGTGTAACCCTGGGCATGACACTACCTGCGCCCTCACCTGAATGGTGGGATCCCGGGGTATCTGGTAGCCGGTGGCCCCACTCAGCTCCCTGGGTAGCTGCTGCAGGGTCCCTGAGTGAAGAGCCTCCCTTAAAAAAGGGAGGAGGGAGGACCCGGGCAACTATAGGCCCGTCAGTCTTACCTCGATCCTGGGGAAACTCTTTGAGAAGATCATCAAGGAGCACATCTGTGATGGGCCGGCATCGAGGATGGTGCTCAAGGGCAACCAGCACAGTTTCATTAAGGGCAGGTCATGTCAGACCAACCTGATTGCCTTTTACGATCAGGTCACAAAAGCATTGGATGCAGGTGTCGATGTGGATGTAGTCTTTCTGGACTTCAGCAAGGCCTTTGACACTGTCTCCCACACCATCCTCATTAAAAAACTAGGTGACTGTGGCATCGATGCCTACACGGTCAGATGGATTGCAAATTGGCTGAAGGGTCATACTCAGAGGGTGGTGGTGGACGGGTCATATTCGACCTGGGGGGAAGTGGGAAGCGGAGTCCTCCAGGGCTCGGTCCGTGCTGTTCAATTTCTTTATCAGCGATTTGGACGACGGGGTGAAAAGCAACCTGTTCAAATTTGCTGATGATACCAAAATTTGGGGTGAGGTGGGCAC
>NW_005842049.1:395611-418441 GCF_000455745.1 Alligator sinensis
GACAATGCGAGGTCACAGTCGGCAGGGCTAACCGGACCTTATCGTGCATCCACAGGTGCTTCTCAAGTAGGTCCAAGGAGGTAATCCTCCCCCTCTATGCGACACTGGTCAGGCCGCAGCTGGAGTACTGTGTCCAGTTCTGGGCACCCCACTTCAAGAGGGATGTGGACAACATTGAGAGGGTCCAGAGGAGGGCCACCTGCATGATCTGGGGACAGCAGGGCAGACCCTACAATGACAGACTATGGGACCTGAACCTGTTCAGCCTTCACAAGAGAAGGCTGAGGGGGGACCTGGTGACCATCTATAAACTCACTAGGGGGGACCAGAAGGGTTTGGGGGAGACCTTGTTTCCCCTAGTGCCTCCCGGGATAACAAGGAATAACAGCCACAAGTTGTTGGAGAGTAGGTTTAGATTGGACATCCGTAAGAACTACTTCACAGTTAGGGCGGCTAGGATCTGGAACCAACTTCCAAGGGAAGTGGTGCTGGCTCCTACCCTGGGGGTCTTTAATGCCTACCTGGCTGGGGTCATTTGAGCCCAGTTTTCTTCCTGCCCAGGCAGGGGGTCGGACCTGAAGATCTGCAAGGTCCCTTCCGACACTACTTCAATTATTCTATGACAATCAAAATAACCTTGAAGACTGTTATAAAACTAGTTACAGAATTTAATTATTTATAAGATAACATATAACGGATACAATGAAACAGATAATGTTACACAACATAATGTGGCGATGGTGGCTTAAGGGTTAATGCTTCTCAAATACACCTTATACCAGGGAAAAGCATACAAATTACCCACACTAAATAAGGAACCAATAAATAAATAAATTGATACACCAACTAATAAACCATCAAGAACTTAGTTAAACCCTTAGTCTATAATTGGTATAATCCAGGGTAACTATGAGGACCCTATGTACACCACCCCTCGGCTTGGTTTCTCAGGGAGCAGGATTGCTTCTGTGTCCCTGGCACAGGAGCCGCAGGTGGGTCTATGCTGCTGGCATCCCTCGCACGAGTTTCAGGGGTCTCAGTGCAGCAGGCAGTGGCTTCTCTCGTGCGATCTCTACACCACACAGTGGCTTGTAGGAGGGTCTTCCCAGGCTCAAAGCCTCCTGACAGGCAGGTTTTATTTTATGATTGCTGGCGGCCAGACATGGAGCAGTGTGCTCATGTACCCCTGGCTGGCAGGGGGGTGCGGGCAGGGAGCACGTGGCTGGATGCTGAATGTGTGTGGGGGGGAGGAGTGGCACACAGCCAGATGCTGTGCATGGGGGGGCAGTGTCACGATGCACAGCTGGGTGCCAAGCAGTGACAGCGGCCGTGTGCAAGCTTCCCCCACCCGCCATGTCTGGCCAGGCGGGCAGTGCCTGCGCAGCAGCGCCTGGTAGTACAGGATTATGCATGGTGGCACTTCATCTCCACCCACGTGCTTGTACCCCTTAGGGCCTTATCAAGTGCCCCCAGGGGTATGCATACCCCTGGTTGAGAACCCCTGAGTTACAGCACCCCCCTGACCCAACAGGTGTTCATCAGTTCAGTTTTGGAGGGGTGGGGGGGGATCGAGCCTGCCAGCAGAAGTCCAAGGAGCCTGCCAGCAGCCAAGGAGGCACCCCTCTCACCAAGGCCACCCCCACTTCCTTGCAGCTCCAGGGAAGTCAGTGGGGAGAGAGAGGAGAGGGGGAAGATGGGAGGAAGAGCAAGTGGCCTTTTGGGGGTTTGCCCAGCCTGAGCTGGAGGAGAGCCTGGTGGGGGCGGGGGGTGCTCCAATCCACCTGTCTCCCCTCCAGCTCAGGCCAGGCAAACCCCAGCTGGCAGCTTACTCCCCCTCCTCCTCCCCTCCTGGCAGCCCTGATTGTGCAACTAATTAACCCTAGGGTACCCAAGTTCGCTAAGGCACTCTAAAGAGGGGCACCTTTGCTAATACTTCATTTGATGAGGGTTTATTTGTTGCACTGTTGGCCACTTTAAAAGCACTATGCATCCACGCACGTCAGCACAGCTGTAGAGCGCTTTCAGGGGGCTGATTGCACAAAGAAACCACTTTTGTCTGTGCCCTATATTTCATTTAAGCACCTTTGCATGAGCTTATACACTCAGTCATTTATGGTAACACGATTGTATGGATGTAATTTAGTTCTCAGCTTGACCTGTTAAGTTTAAGTAATACCAACCTGATGCCAAATGTTTGCCTTCTAGGGTTTTTGTCTCCCTAAGATAATACGACAGAATTCAAGTCCCTCCTAAACTCATATTGACACTGTTCAAATAGTAGAGGTCATTCGTTTCTCCTACTGAAAATGAATGCCGTCTGGTTTGGACTTAGGATTTGAAATAGGATAGAGTGGGGTGCAACCTGCTAAGCTGCCCTCGCCCCCATATTATACCTGATGTTGTTTGAAAAATGAAATTGGCAATGAATGAGTATTTTCTTCTGCTTCTCTTATTACTGTCACGGCCTTCAGGAGCATAGAACAACATACAAGACAAATCTAAAAGTAATTTCTTGCATGTATTATTGTAAGTGAAGAACTGAAGAAGGAGACTAAGAGTTAATTGTATAATATTAATTAGTAGTAGAAAGTTTGCTGCTAAATTAATCAGATTGACATATCAAGTACAGTTAATCAAATTGGATTACATCTGACCCTTTGTGGTGCCCAAATAGAAAGGAAGGGATCCAAGGCTTTTTCCTTCTCTTTATATATCCCCCTCCAGGCATCTTCTACATCCAGGTAGGATGTGCAAGCAAGTTATGTGCTGGTTTAATATTGCCACTGTGTTAAATTGCTTTGTACAGATTCTTTTTAACTCCTACACCAGCCAAGAGAGGTGAACTGGCCTGCTGGAGAGGAACTAGACAAATACACTACAGCCTTTCAGTATTTTAGAGCTATCACTCTGATACATTTCCTCCCCAGGGAAATTTTGGCTGAGTGTCACAGTTCCCGAATAGATGTCCGTAATGCATCCAGTTGCATAAAGCCACATTTATGTCCCATAATCAGTCAGTCTAGATGCCAGTACTGCAGCTTGCTTTCATTTAGGATTTTGCATATGTTGCCATGTATGAACTAACCAAGGCAAATCAATTACTGCAAGGTAATACCTTGAGCACTTGTGTAGAGGAAGAATAAAGTTACTGACAGCAGTTCACATACTGTATCTTATTTGGTATTACACAGTTTGATTGGTAATTTCACAATATAGGAAAATGATTAAATAGTTTACAAAAAAAAAAGCCAAGCAAAACAGCTATTAACTGTCATACATTAAGGAAAAGTATATGATATGTAATTTTTTTTTACTCATTCTTGTATTGTGGGAATCATTTAAACCTCAACTTATGATGAATGGCTTGATCTAGATCAAGAATAAGAGCTACACTTTCCTATCTCTGGATTTTTTTTTCTATTTATAAGATTAACTTCAGAGAGTTGCTTCTGAAGGAAACTTAATATTTATGAAACACAGTGCAGTGTTTTTTTTCCAGAAATGATGTTCTGCTTTGAATTAGGAGCTTTATAGAAATGTCATTTTTATTTTTAGAAATTTAGAGAAATTTTTAAAGGCAGTGAGATGGAGGAGGAAAAAAGGTTGTGGGAGGGGGCAAGAAATGTTTCCTAAAATGAAATGTTTCATAGAAGTTTCCCAGAAGTCCTAGTTTCACCATGACAAAGATTGATGGTTCTTTTTATTTACTACTGTGCAATCAGCTATCAGTGTCTTTAAACTACTCTAGGTAGTTTCCTTGCTATAATTTATGATGTCCCATGATGACCAGGGTAATGGTACCTTCTGCAGCTTTCCTCCCAAGCAGCCCATTGACCACATAACTAGTAAAAGTGATGGACATTTTTAGCTTTTGCAGTCTTGCAGAAGTCCTGTTATCAAACACAATTTCCATAGTAGAGCACCATTGAAAAGTGCTTTCTCATCAATGTATTGTATTTACTTGAATCTAAAATTAGGGTTTTCCCTCCAATAAGCATGGTGGGTGACGGAGCCCCTTGTCTTAGGTTCACATACAAAGCAGAAGGGGAGCGGGGGGCAGGCAGCTGCTGCAGCTCTGACTCTGGCCCTAAGTCTGGGTTGGGGCTAGAGTCAGACCCACATCAGCCAGCTGCCCCAACTCTGTTTGCCCTGTGCAGCTTCTGCCCCCTCCCACCCACTTCAACCTCCCTGTAGCAGTGGGAGGGGAACAAATTGAAGACTTCCTGATTAATATAATTTTTCAGATAAAAAAATCTAAACACATTTATATATTTTTTCCATACATAGAATTTATTTATTGGAGGATTGCCTTTAATTCAAAGTCAATTTAGATTTGGGTAAATACAGTATTTCTTTTTCTGCACCATGTTCTCCTTGTTTGAGTAGACACATTATTTTTAATGGAAGGAAGGGTAGCTTTAACCTCTCAGCCTCAAGCATGCTAATTTCCATTAACGCATTTGTTTCTTTCCTATACACTTGAGACATCATTGTAAAATTTCCTCTTGCATTATTCCACCCCGATCATCTTTCTCTAGTCCTGATGGGCACAGGGGCCAAGTGATTTGCCTTCTGAATTATTCTCAATACATATGGGGCAGCCACTTAGAAGGTGAACAAAAACAGCAGGCGCTGTTGCTGTCTCTGTCAGCCCAGATCCCACATCTAGTCCAGCCCCTGCCGCTGCTGCTGCTCAAAGCAGAGACCATAATATTTGCACCTTGGCATTTACAATTACTTACAAGTTGATGTAGAATTTTTTCTTAAGTTAAAACTCCAGCTTTGTCTTACTAGTTTCCCACCTCTGAATTTAAAACCAGCATAAGATAATTTAAAGAAATAAAAGGGTTTTGCAGATTAGAGGAAGCTTTGATTTCCAAATATGGTGGCGCCACAAAACTAAGGACAGTAAAAAGATACTTCATATCACTTTTTCTTTTGGCAGAACAGTTTGGTCTCTCTTGGAACAAATTGTCTACATTACTTCCTTTCTCACTTAAACAATCCCTTCCTGATTAACCTCTTCCAAAGCTTTAGGTGTCATGAAACTTGCTGGAAAAATAACTTGGCGACTTCTGCTTCTACAAGTACTCTTTGTTGCCAAAATTTAATTAAGCCAGAATTTTGGGCTTCTGTCATTTAAAGGGTTTTTTTAATCGCCACTTCTTTCAAAAGGTTTAAAATAACTTTCTGTCCACACCCAAAACTCAGGGCTCCCACATTACAGAGCATGTAACTCCATATCAAGGGTGTAGAGTATGTTGTGTACATGTGTACATATTGCTAAGCAACTGCATCCTATAGGTCCAGCATTCTGCTGCTTCCTTTCAGCACTTCACACACAATTACTTTCACTTTATCCCAGAAGTTTAGGTATATTTACCTTAGGGGACCGTGACTGGAAATCACTACAGGATGTGCATCATGCAGAGTAGAAGACTGATTGACTGATATGGAGTCTAAATGTTTTATGTGCTTGTAACAGGCTGACAGCCCATTTGTCTGAAACTCCCCACCCTGTTAGCAGGTGTTGATCCTACTAGGAAATGTAGGGAGTGATCTGTTGACTCAGGGAGGCAGATGGTTTGCTAGTACACACAAATATAAGGGAGGTGGGGGACACACTCTAGATCTACAGTGTGGTCAAATGTCCATGAGAGCCTAGAGGGAGCAGAGTGAGTGTTCACAACCTGGTGCCCTTAATTACCCAGCCCAGATGCACAAGTACGCTTTAAAAATCTGCGCTAACAAGGAGCAGCCTTCACCACAAATCCAGAACAAGGCTCAGTCTCATACTTCCAAGATTCCCGAATTGTAGAGTTGGAGGGAACCTTAAGGGCCATCTACTCCAACCTCCAGGTATAGAGAGATGCCTTTACCACTCAACCAGTGTGCCCTTCAGGCGATTTATATAATATACATTTCTTTGCTAATAAACTGAAACCCCAAAATGAGGTTACATTTTAATTCTATGTAGTTATCTAGACTTTGTTTAAAAGCTGATTAGAAAGGGAACTTACTTACAGACCACTAAAAAGGCTTTCTCTGTTTTATACTTGCTCAAATTTTTCTTAGAATATTATTTGTATCCTTGAGTCAACTGATTCTTAAAATATTGTAGAAATGCCATGCTGTTGCTGCTGCTGCTGCTAATAATAATAATAATAATAATAATAATTCAAAGAATTCAGAGGTATACTAACATCCTTCAAACGAGCTATACCTCAGCTGCAGCTGTCAGGTCATGCATACTGGTTCCTGGAATCCAGCCGTGCAAAGCTTTGGTTTGTTTTGTAGACCATGCATTAAACAGATGTAAAAATATGAGAGAGTCATTAAAACAGGTATTTGGTATCAGGGGTCTATCTTGGGATTCTCTATAGTTGTTCGTCAATCCAAAACAATTTTTAACTGCATCTGTTGCGCAAAAATATGGTATGTAGAGCTTGAAACATGGATGTGTTTTATGACTTAAATGTTAATAGAATTCAAAGAAAGAAAAAAAAGAACTGGACGAGATAGTTCTACAAGGCTTTACATTTCCACATCGTGGGCTATTGGTAATTAAGGTGTTTTAGCATAAGTGATCAATTTGTCTCTGAACACAGGAAGCAACTTTGATTGGGCTCACTCAATGTCCAGTGCCTGGTGTAAATAAATACAGTCCTTGTGCCTTGCCCTCTGTGATCCAAGGCTGGAGTCAAGCACCCCTCAAGATGTTGTACCTGGGTCTTAATTATAAAACTGTTGGGTAACGTGCCTCATGCCTTTGAGGTTTGACAGAGATAGGTTAAATGTAGTATTTCCTATAGCAGATCTTTATCATTTGTTTCATATATTGGTTTTCTTTCTCCTTTATTAATCTTTGTTCAGCTATGAGTAACAGATAAAGAAACTTCACAGAGGAAATGTTCTGGAACATGCCTATATTATGTATTTAAAATATCCTGATGTATTTTGTCATGTCAAGAAATCAGGTAGATAAATTATAGGCCCTCTGGTCATTAAACACTTAAGAAGATAACTGAGTCTAAAATGGGATGTGTTAGGCTACTAAAATGCTTTATCAGCCTCTACACATCATCAGAAACTTTATTCTGAAAATTCTCAGAACTTCTCTCAACAGTGGAGAGAAACCTAATTTTGTGGTTATCAGTGCTGCTTCTCTGTTGTCTGCCATGTTTGACATGCCCAAGAGTAACACTTTTCCACACAGAGTCTGAAGGTTTCAAGTCATTCTTATCAGTATGATATAAAGGAGTTGTTGATTATGTCCTGGATTCCGCTTGCTCTATCAAATTACTTATCCGAAGAAAACTTCTTAAACGTAGATCTAAAACTAAGACTGCTGAATAAAGACACACATTTTTAACAAGGACTAGCTATTTCATTTCAGATCTCTACAATGCATTGGTGACAATATTCCTTATTTGGTGAAATCCACTTTACTTACATGTCATAGTTTTCATAGACTTTAGGGATGGAAGGGACCTTGCAAGATCATCGGGTTCAGCGCCCTGCCCAAGAGCCAGGAAGTCCGCTGGGGTCAAAGGATCCCAGCAAGATAATCATCCAAGTGTTTCTTAAGTGTCCAGAGTAGGTGCCTGTATCATTTGGGGGGGGGTCTATTTCAAGCCCTGGGGACTCAGACAGTACAGAAGTTTTTCCTTATGTGCAGCCTAAAATGGTCTTCCAGGATTGTGTGACCATTGGACCTTGTCTTCCCTTGGGATTCCCTTGTGAACAGACACTTTCCCAGTCCCTGATGCACTCCCCTTATGTACTTACAAGCAGCCACCAGGTCACTCCTGAGCCTGCGCTTCTCCAGGCTGAAGAGTCCCATGCCTCTCAGCCTCTCCTCATAAGGCCTATTCTCTTGACCTCTAATCATGTGCGTGGCTCTCCTCTGGACTCTCTCAAGCTTCTCAAAATCCTTTCTAAACTGTGGATCCCATAATTGGATGCAGTACTCCAGCTGTGGCCCCACCAAGGCCGGGTAAAGTGGGAGGATAACTTCTTGGGTTTTGCGTGAGATGTAAGTCAGACTTTTATTTGCTTTGTGAGCTACGGCACTGCACTGGTGGCTTATGTTCATCTTGTGGTCAATCATGACCCCCAAGTCTCTTTCAGTCATGGTGCTAGTACCTCTTATATACTTATAGGCTGTCACCAAGTTGCCCGTGAACCTTTACTTCTCCAGGCTGAAGAGGGGCTGATAAATCAGACTGGAGTTCACAAGCCCAGTGGGTGGGTGCATAGTGTTAATTTAACCCTAATAGTCATGGTGCATGCTGAATAATCCTGGAGAGGGTAGGACTAAACCACCCAAAACTGCAGGCCTACCTGTTCATTCATAGGACCAAGATCTTAACTGGTTGCAGAGGACAAACAATGGATAGAACAAGGTAGGAATAAAATTTCAGATCTAAATTAATTGATGCAAAGTACTGCAGCGAGTGCCCACTGCTGCAGAGATGCCTCCAGGGTAGTTGTGTGGGAGGCTGGCCTTCCCCCTCATGGCATTCTGCACTATTCTTGGGTCAGCGCAAGGATCCTTTAACAATGCACTCATGCCCCTGCATAGCTGTTCCACTCGTGTTGTCTTCTGTATGAACATTAAAAGTTAAATTAATTCAATTCAGTACCAAGCCCTTCACACCATTTGAGCCCTTCAGCATTTAAGAGAATAACTGAATGGCAATCTTTCCAAGTGACACAATCAAAGACAACTTTACAGTGTAAGAGGAGCTGTCATCTTTGATACATGCCTGTCCAGTACTTAATAAACCGGATTCTGATCTTTCCTAGATGCCATCCTAATGTACAGAACAGCAGTAATAATTCTTTAGCAATCTCATTTCATCCAGCAAAGAATGAGAATGCAAATCCTATAAACTAGGGATGTCAAACTCTTCTGACCCCTGAGCAGCTGAAGCAGGTACCACATCTGGATGGTGTGCAGGGCCATCCAGCATACCCTGCATGCTGCCTTTGGGTCCATTTAAGACCCATGGATAACAGTGGGGGCAGATGATAAGGCTTCATGGGCCGTATCTTTGATGATCTTGCTATAAAAAATTGCACATGTGCAGTACTATTAAAGTGTAGTGAGTGGATTTCAGTGCATGGAAGCATTGTGATGAGTATAGTTACTTAGGTTGGTTCAAATGCTGTTTTCACCAGGAAGCACCAGCATAGGTTAAACTGGAGGCAGAACTGGTTGCAAATGTTTCACCAGTGTGCAAGTAAACAACACCCTTTTATTTCACTCATATTTAAGCACCTGTTTTTTTCTATTAATGAATGCTGTTGCAGTCTGAAAATAAAAAAATACTGAATCCATTAATATTGAGCCAATCATAGCTAGCAATCACATATTGATAAAATAAAGAAATGACACAACTATGCGATGGCTAGCAAACATCTTTCAAGAGTGAGATAATTTGAATGGCAGAAGTCATGCCAGGGATTACTATTCTCTGTGGATACGCCTGACCTTGCCACTCTAAACTCAGCTAATTGGATGGAAGGAAAAAAAGTAAACATATTCATTAACCTTATGCATGGGATGTTATATGGAAGATGGTCCTTCAGTTTGGTTTGAAAGATGACACATTTGTTTTTCCAGCTGTTAGATTATAACTTTAAATGCCTGGCCCTGTCTATCTTGTATATCCTTCTGATACTTTAAGCACTTGCTTATGTGAGACAGCTAAATTCATATAAGTTGCTATTGATAAGCCAAATCCTGCAAATCAAAATAGGTCTATTGAAGTTAATGGAAGCAGGGTATGTTGTACCAGATGGTGATGCAGACCCATGGGTTCCTGTACCTGAATATAGCTAATATTCCCATTCATTGTAATGCCTGGGAACCAGTTATGAATAGTTTACTGCCTAATAAAATGAAAGGACTGTTGTTTAGAATAAGGAGAAAAGTAGATATCATGCAGAGTCATTAGGGACTTACCCTTTAGCTTTTCCATTTAAAAGATGCCATTAAAAAGCATTGTTCTGTCAATAATTCAGATCTAAGCATGTAAGTTCCAAGCTTCTGTAGGAGAGATAATTACTGGAAACTAGTGAAAAACACCTAAATTCTGTTTTAATTTTCATACATAGAGCAGATGTTTTGACAGATGGATGGACTTTATTTTTATAACTGTCCGGGAAAAGTCTGCATAACACAGCCTAATCAGTGTTACATATCAGTAGTTGTTTGTTTTCGAACCATTTTGCATTTGGCTCCTATGCTTTTGCTCGCAGACATTTTCTTTGTCATTTATTTTTTCAGGCTAATCTCTCTCTGTGTAATCCCTTCTATCAATTGATACACAAATATTGGAAACCTCTTAAAAATAAATGTAAATGTTTTCTTAGTGAGAGAGAGAGATATATTGGTCTTCAGGTGGAGGCACTGTGCTGAAAAACTTAATTAACACTTAATCTTTTTTTTCAGTTTTACTCCTTCTGTCCATTTCTATATATGTATGTGGGCTTTCATTTATATATGAATTATGGAAGCTAATTAACTTTGGATCAGATCCGTATGACATTTCTCAATTAGATATCTTCTCAATTTACACTAACGAGAGACAATTTGGCAGTGTTTGGCTACAAGGAAGAGGAGAAGGGGGAAATATCTGCCCTGATCTTATTCTGGAGCTGGCATGAATTGTTGCAGCTATTTTGACTGAGTGATGCACTGCAAATATATCCTTGCTGAGGATCTGAGCCACGTTTTATAGCTCTTTAACTTCCACTTATTTCAACGATGGGGAACATTAAAGGAAAGATGTGATCTGACCACAGGTCTGAGGCCCAAAATACTCTTTGAGACCCAGTTCTAAAAAAGTCCTTAGGCACCTCAACTCTGACCATTACACCACCTGACTTCTAGTCACCTGGACCCAAGGCACAAGTTCTACAGCCCTGAGTTGGCTGTCTCAGAACAGGGTCCATAAAAAATAGTATGCTTATCAGGGAGCCAAAGTTAGCCGGTAGGGAAGTACTGATATCTAGAGCTTTAAGTGTCTTGCTTATCATTACTGTGGTAGTACCTCCTTCTACTTGGAGTTCATGGCATGAGCCCTCTTCAGGAGCTAAGTGCCTAAGCCTTTTTCGACAAAAAAATGGAGAGGAGCACTTTTTTTTTGTCTTTTAAAACATGGGAGGAGGTGGTGCTCCATTTTTCACAGTATTTCGGTGGTTAGCGTGTTTTCCCAGGCTGTGACATATCTAGCTTCAATCCACTCCTTTCCCGAGAGGGTTCAAAATCACATCTGTCACCTCCCAAGCTCAGCCACCGTATCATAGTTTGTTTGTTTTTTCCCATCTTGTTGAAGCTGTCCCACTGCACAGAGAAGGATTTAAGATTCACTGAGCCTGATAGAGAGGAAAGAAGAGCCTGGCTTGTTAGTCTAGCCATTATAGGTCTCACTTGGGCAAGTAGGCTGTGTTCCAAGGTACGTGGACAGGCACAGAGCTGCTCAGGACTTAGGCACTTGTGCACATGGTCCTAAGCAGAACAATCAGCCCTTGAAGAACTTTCATGCCAAAAACTGAAATGACCATGTTTGCAAGGTTAGGCAATATCTAAATGGAAGTTTTAGGGATTGCAGTTTTTGAACTAAATCCCATTTTGGGAGCCTAAAGTCCATTTCTGGGGACCAGGTTCTTAATCATTTGATGGCATATGCCATCACTTTTGTTTTTTTCTGCTTCAGGCCACAGACTGTCTAACCTGATAAGGACTAGGAAGAAATGCCTGTCTATTACTGCTCCTTGTCAAAGACAGAGCACTAATTTTAGATGGGTCACAAGTCTGATTCAGTGTGAAAATCCCTATGTTCTCTATCAGATGTAGTGATATCAATAGTTTCCTGCTTAAATGTTGTAAAATGGAACATGCTAAGTAGTTACAACAGATTTAAAATCTGTGGTTGTTCCCCCTGCACTCTTCCTGCTATCTCATACATACATAAAATGGCGTGATGCTCACTTTAGAAGCAGGGCTGCTACATTCTCCTTTCCGCTATTTGCTTTGAAGAGGAACAGTAACCATAGGGCCCTGGTCCAAAAAGGCACTGATAGATTAAAGTAATTTTGGTACAAAGTAATGTAAATCAAAATCTAGGATAACTGAACAGTTGGGATAAAGTGAATGCAAATGCAACATTTGAAATTCCCTGACAATGTGCTCATTAAAGTTTCTGGCTTTTGGTTACTTCCTGTTTCTCCTGTCGATAAATTCCCCCATCTGCTATATTTAACTGAGATACTATATTTCATTTATTGTCTTTGTTTTGCTTTCAGTGCCTTTCAGTTCTGAGCTCATGTACTTGAATACTCCATTCTGCTGGCAGAGACCTTCATACTAACAATATCCTGCTGGCCTGAGGGCATGGCAACAATACATCCTGCTGCCAAGTGGGACAAGCCCAGTTTGAGACAGGCTAAGTCATTCCAGGCCTTGAGCCAGGGGGGCGGGATGGTTGCTTTGTAGTAAAACTGGCACACCATTCACCATCCTCAGGAAGAACAAACTTATGTGCCAGGTTTCACAGCTAGAGGTGTGTGAATGCTGCCTGTACCAGCCTCTTCAAGGAAGGACAGAAAAGGAGAACTGATAAAACTTGCAGAACCTTGGCAGCTGTAGAAGATTGATTATAATATATGTTATGCCTAGTAAAAGGTAACTGGAAGGGTCACCGGTGACTCTCCATTTCTTAGGAACATTAATTATTAAGCTTGACTTAATCTTTGTAGTTGATAACTATTGTCATTGTCATCCTTACTCAATAGATCCAGAAAAGTTAAGTGCACTGTTGTAGCAAGTGCTTGTACCAGGGGTGGCCTCAACACCCCTTGGTGGTCGCTTGACCCCTGCTCTGGCCTCACTTCTCAGGCTTGCTCATCTGCCATGCCTTGTTAGATCCTTGGAAAGCGAGGCTGTCCCAGGAATCCCTGGTCCCATACAGCTGTTCACGTGTCACTATTCAGCACTATAAGCCTCATTATCCATGGAATAAGCATCTCCAACCATCCCTTACCATGCCCTTGCCTTACAGATGTTACCATTCAATCTGCCCTTCTACTGAGTCTGGGCCATCTCTGGCTCCTGTCTCTGCCCTGCTCCCGGGTCTGTTGAGGCCATCCCTGCTTCTTGTTTCAATCCCTAAACCACCAGACCCTACCTCAACTCTAAGGCTGCTGTCTCTTAACCCCTGGGAGTGCAGTGTCTTACTCTGCTGCTTACTCAGGAGCTCCTTCCATGTCCGCAGCCAGGGTGGGACTGCCTGCCTCTGGCCCTGGGCTTATGCCCCTTTCTGGTCAGGTGCTACCCTGCCTGCTGACTCAGCTCCTTTCAGAGTCTTTTCCCTTCTGAAAGTAAGAGGCATGCCCAAAACCTGTTACAGTTGTCCCAAGCATGGGGGACTGGTGCCTTCTGAGTCTGGGAGGGCACCCGCAGGTGCCACCACCAGCGGCAGGGGCAGAGCTAGTGGGTACCTGCAGGTGCCACCAGCAGTGGGTGGGGGGCAGAGCTGGTGAGCACCCACAGGTGCCGTGAGTGGTGGCAGCCCTGTCAGGAGAGGCACGTGCCCCCCTTTGCCCTCCCTATGCATTGTCTATGGTCCCAAGTCAGATATTGCAAATCAGTAGCAGAGCCCAGCAGTTCGAACACAAGCACACTCCTCCTTTCATCATATGCTGGCATCAACAAATGTTGAGATGAGTTTCTAAAATCTATATAAAGCTGTGAAATCTGTCTCCTTATAGAGTTTTTTTCCCCCTTCTTTTAAGCCCAGAAAAATAGGAAAATCTAGAACCTGTTCTGAAGGTGCAGACTGTCACTTTGATCAGGAGGCAGATGGTAGGACAGGCTGGCACCTTAGAAATTAACTGTCTTTAAAGTGCCACTGCCCTGCTTTTTGTCTGACTTCAGACTAACATGGGTAACTACCTCTTTGATCAGAAGTTTCCTTCCAAATGCACAGGTATTACTAGTGTCCCATGCTGCATGGTTTCAGTGCAGCTGTACTTAAACATGATTAGGTGGATTAAAGAGCCCCAAACCACTCCCATTGAAATCAGCAAGAGTTTGGCCATTGTCTTCAGTGGGAACAAGATTGACCCAGGGGCAGAGTAGGAAATTTCACTTTGAACTTTCTTACTTGACAAGGGTTTAAATCAGCCCTGTAACTTTACTTTGATGTCATTTATTGTGGTTTAATACCCCCCTTTTATTTATTTTTTTTACAGTCATGTAAAATATATGAAGAAACCTAATCTTTTAGGGAGGTGTATAAGAATTCACTCAATAGTCCTTAATGGCTCCTTTATGCAGCTGTAAAACACAGGGAAGCAGTTTTAGCTAGACTAGAAACTTTAAACATTATATAAATATATGTAGTATAGTCAAAGGTTTATGACTGTATCTCCCTCCCCCAGTGTTTAATTAGCTTGTGTATTTCTCAGGCATCTATGAGTAAAATCTGTTGCACTGGAGATCAAGGGGGAAATCAAAAGGAAAGAAGAAGGAGCCAAAATCTGTTCTTGTTTATGATAGTATAATCCTGGAGTAACAACATTGACCTTAATGGAATTACACTGCTTTAAATCCAGAATAATTGAAGACAGAATATAGCCTAGGCAGTAGAAAGAGTTTGATTCTACTTTCATTTACACCACGAACTATACATATGTAGCTGAGACAAAGTGGCTATAGCCCAGATCCTCACTTGGTGTACATCAGAGTAATTCCACTGAAATCAATATAGTCTCTGTTTATACCACCTGAGAAACTGGCCCATGCCCTATGAGAATGTTTAACTTCCTGGTATGCAGTTCAACGTTCCTCAACACCTAACACACCATGTAGTGCAGTTAGACAATTTTAAGAAGACTAATAAAGCTTAGCAGACCATAAAGACTTGTTTTAAATCATTCAAAACCCAGTACTAAATCATGTTAAGTGTCTTCTCGTTGAAATGACAGTGGGGTTGAATTTGATCCAGTATGGTTTGCAAGTTAGCAAAATCTGTGTTCATATGGTTTGCGAAGCTCATCAATCAGTTTTAGGTTTTGCAGTGCCATATTCAACTGCACACAAGAGCACCTTTCATAACGTTTCAGTAAATACTTCAGTCTTTGTTCTGTTCTGGTATTGTATTGTATTGTATGTGCTAACTTCCTCTTTTGTTCAAATTTGGAAATAAAAATTAAGGACAAAACATAAATTGTCAATGACATTACAATTATTTTGTCTATTTAATCATATACCATATTAACGGGCATAGAATCATAGAAAAATGAGGGTAGCTAGTCGGCAGTGTGAATATAATTTATGTATAAATGCATAGGGCTGTGTATCGGGGTATATATAGCTATATATGTCTATAATGTATTTGCATACAATTTTTATAAAAAAAGGACACTGGAAAAAATTAAAGGAAGGTCCCTTGCATCACAATTCTTATAATTTCCTACTGGATTTTTCTTAACTTCCTTTTTATATTTTCCTTCCATCTCAGTTGTAAGGATAGCCTGCACTGTTAGTAATAAAGCCAAGGATCATTTTTTAATAGATTGCCACTATCTTTTGTGCAAATAAACTTATACAGTGAAAATTAAAATAAAATACAACACACCCCACATATTATTAAAAAACATTACATATAAGAAATATCTTATATGTAACATTAATTATAATATGTGGTGGACATTACTGTTTTATCTGTACTGGGTTGTTCATGGTTTTCCCTAATGTGGTAGCCTAAGAAATGTGTTCTTTCCTGTCCTGGTAGACCATATTTTATGCTTGAGAATTAGACACAAAGCACAGAGACTGATACTGCAAGTCAGTGGGTAGATAGCACTTGAAGCATTGATCCTCACACCCTTCAGGCTGATCCCATGGACCGAGTTTGGACCTACTAGGAACACTGCTAAAGTCAACAGAGTTTCATGTGCCAACTTGCAGGACTGGATCCATAATTTCTACCTTTTCAATGTGACAGAGCAATAAACTCTTCCTTGTTGGTCCCCACTCTCTCTTGTTGTTGTGATTTTTAATGGTTGATTTCCACTTTTTTCTACATATAAAAGTCAATAAGATTTTATCCTCATCACTTATTTAGAAGGAAAATGTGTTAATCTAAGCTCCAAATTTTCAATTTGGAATACAATTTTTCAAATTTTTAATCCTGTTAAAATGGGGAACAATGGTGAAGACAGATGACTTTGCTCCAATTTAAATAGTTCCCTGCAGTATTTGCAGTCCAGTCAGTTCAGCACTGTGCCAGTACATTGATCCAGAAAGACAGGGACATATTTATTTTCATTGTTCAGGCAGAATGAAATCCAAATGAAATAAATAGAAATGAACTACGTTAGTTTGTTTTAATTAGTATCGACAAGGTAGTTAGCTTTTAAATTTGTTTCCTGTTTAATAACATTAGGCATCATCAAGAAAATAGGTAACACACTTTATAAGTGTTTATTACTATTATTATTTATGTTTTACTGCATTTTAATACATATAATATACAGTCAGCAATTCCATTTATCAAATATACTTATGAAATATAAGGCCTTAGTGTGGTAAAAATGTAGTTGCATGTTTAACTTGCTGTACAAAATTTAGTTTACTTAACTTAGCAGCTGTGAAACTTAAATATGTTCATAAATCTTGTAAAACTGGTGCTTAGGAAGGGTTTAGACAGTATAGGTAATGCATATTATTATTCTAAATGTTATATCAATGATTTATTTGTCACCAGCTCATCCCATCTGGCCCATCATTTTTCTAATTGCTAGTTAAATTGAATACAGTCCCTCCATTTCTCTTTATTTTGGGCAGGCATTTCTATAAATGGACTTTATTCTTGCAGACATAGCAATAAACTAAACAAAAAAGGCAGATATCACCTGAAATAGAAACAGGGGAATTGTCTATATTTCCCTTTTAAAGAAGTGGATATTTTTAGGTGCCGTCTACTTGTATTTAAATTAGATCCTAAATCAAAGAAGTAATGAAACACTTGATGAAAAAACAAACCTTAGAAACACCATGAAACAACCTTAACAGTGAAATTTCTTCTTTCTGCCAAACATGCCTAATGTACCAAAGTGTTCATTAGTTGTGTTCACTGCTAGAATTCACTTTGTGTATATGGTTTCTTTTTTTCTTTTTCACAGAAGGAATGTGCTAATTTCATCAAGGTGCTTAAGGCTTACAACCACACACACTTGTATGCCTGTGGAACAGGGGCTTTTCATCCAATTTGCACCTATATTGAAATTGGACGCCATCCCGAGGTAAGCCTAGATATTTTTCTTTCTTTTTTTAACCATTATTGATGTTTAGTCGTGACCCCTTGCTGCTGAAATGCATCATTGATAATTTCTGCAGCTCATTTAGTTGCTGGATTGCTGTGGCTGCTGGAGGGCCTGCTCCTAGGTCCAGCGATGACAAGCTTGCTGATTCATGAATTGGAACAGTCTGAAACCATCACCTGCCAAAAAAAGTCGACAAAAATGCACCTAGTTTGTCTGGGTTGCACAGCCAAAGGATCTTCTTTGTTTGGTTGTTGGCTGATACTTGCGATCGGAGCGTGCAGTGCTATGCGCACCTTTGTTCTAGAGCCAGCTTTGTCCTCTAGTCCTCTCCCCAGCCAGGAGAGTCCAATGTTGCGGCAGCTTTCTCCCATCTGGGAATTGAGACAGGATGTCATCCAAGCAGGCTTCCCTGCTCTCATATTTGTCCTAACACACTGCCTATTTTGCTGGCTCAAATGAGGCTTGGTGTTTGTTTTCTTAATTGTTACCAAGAAAAAAAAAAATTGCCCCCACCAGGCTTTCCCTTTTCTATTTTGTTTTCTTTTTCATTTAGTTGCTGAATGCTGACATTGTATTTAAGCTCCAGAAAGTGTGGAATAGATTTAGAAGAGCTTGTTTAGTGGTGCTTTTAACTAAATATTTAACTGATAGGCACGATCCTCTTGGTAATAAATCAGTGCCACTCCACCAAAATCAAAGGAACTATGATGATTTACACCACCTGAAAATCTGACCAGCATGTGTATGTGTGTGTGGTCTCAGGACAGGTCTCAGGACGTGTTCTGCCTTATACTTTCTTAAAAACGTAAACTTTTATTGTCATATTAACAGAAGTGTATAACATAAATGAATCCATTTTATGTTTGTTCCTAGTGTGGCTTACATAAATATTGATTTTTGGGCAAGTTCATCAAACCGTCTCTCTTGAGCTGTTCTCAGAAGTCACATACTTAATTTATGGAGGTGGTTTTTGGAGTATCCATAGTTGGATTATGTTTAGTAAATCTAATCTCTGAAGAATAGCTATTTAGAGTCACTTTATGGACATCCAGGTTTACGGATTGCTGTAAAGACATCATTGTTTAAATGAAAAAGAACGGCCTAGGTCATTTAAAAATAGAAAGAAACATAACAGAACCTTTAAGTCATGACTTGATAGTTGGGGTATGATTATTTTCCTTTTTAAAAATGTGTTTTAGTATTTAAAACAAGCTTTTCGTGTTATAAGCATAAGGTTTTTAAGCAGCGAAGGGGATGCACAGTGGAAGTTGATTTTACGCACTTCAGTGCTTCGTTGCAGAATGTGTTCTTGGCAATTAGCGATTGTCTCTTGACCACACACAGTATGTCATTGCTTACTGCATTAAACAGATTCTCTGCTTCCTGAGATCCATTTGGGAATTGGTAGACATATTAATTAACTCTAGTTCCGCAAGATGTGTGTCAATCAATTCTTGGCTATCTGCCAAGTGTATCTAGCTGCAGAGAGATAGCAAGTATGAGGTCATTTAGTTTTACACTTGGCTGTTTTATGAGACTCCAGTAAAACTCGCACCCACTTTATCAAGGATTTATGTAAAGGATGATCAGGTACTAGGGGCCAGATTTAACTCTAAAGTAACACCACTGAGTCTGAGAGTTTTATACCATGGATGAAAGTTCCCTAGACCTATAGCAAACCATTTATACCTGCTTGTTTTTCATGGAAGAATCATGGACTTCTTGAGTTTGCTATCATTTGGACACTAATATGGGTACTTTCTGAACCTGACTACTTCCATCGAGCTTAGCTATAACCTCACTAAACAGTTCAAGAGAGGATCCCAGGGAAGCCAGGCAGAGGCACGGCTGTGGCAACTTCATTTCTACTTCATATTTTACCTGGATCGAGATCATCTGTCAGGACTCTTCCTGGCACAGATTTACCCTTCCCTCTTTGTCACCGCAAGGTTGGAGGGGCCTGGCCAAGGCAATGAAAAGCAACCCTAGCTGTCTCTGAACTAGAACCTGCTCCTTTCATCCCTTCACACCAGCCAGGAATTTCACATGTTTGAAATGTGCCTCGCCTTCAGGAATGTGTGCAAAAAGGGAGCTTGATTGACAGTGGTGCTGTGAGAGATGCTCAGCCAGGAAGGCAAATACGACCCCTTTCCATTCCTGCAATGCTGTATGGCTGCCTATACATGTACTGGTTTGCATTCTAATTAGAAATCCTCAGAGCAGGCTTGATTAATTAAGTCTTCTCTGTGTTTTAATTAGAATGCTCTAGTGTGGCCTCACCGTCATGTGTATAACCCCCCACGTATTTAACAATGGCCACAGGGGTGCTTTATCTGAACCTCATCAAATTAGGTTTAGATAAAGCATCCAGTGGCCATTTTTAAATGTGCAGGGGCTTAATGCACATGACGCTGAGGCATTTTAATTAGAGTGGCTCTCCGGGAACAACTCTAATTAACCCTCCTCCTCCTCCACCCTTAAGAACATGTATAGGCAGCCTATGTGTTGAGAAGATATGTGATTTACCTTGCTATAGCAATCTGCTATAGTGGATATATACCACAGGTCCAAGCAGATATTGTTCATAGAAGATGTATCTTATATTCGTAGGGTATACAAGATTATGGCAAATGCTGAACCATGCTAGTCAAGGCTCAGATTTATTTTGACTGAAGGAAAATCATTGATAAAAGTTTGCTTCTACCATAACCCTTAACAAAGGCTGGCTAGCTGAGTCCTCCATGTATTTCTTTCTTGTTGATTTATCTTACTCCTGAATGGAACAATTCCATGCCTAAGGAAAAAGTAAATCTAAGTTGCCTAGGGAAGGGTTTAACACAGTCTGAGTCCAGTGGAGGGGAGAAGGTTAGTATATTTTAACATAAGATATGGAGAAGCACAATTTAAGAGAGAAATAGTTCAGAGTAGTAGAAAATAAGCTGGAGGCAGTAGGGAAGGCCTGTAGCATAATTTTTGTGGCTGGAAGAAGGAAATAAATAGGTTATTTTGTGAGGCAGCCATAAATAATGTGAATATACATTGTTAAAATTATTAAAATCCCTTGTGTATAAAGCAGCATGTTACTACACCATTGCTTGTTTTACATTTGAAGTAAACTATTTGTAAGGAAGAAAATAGGGGGGGAAAGGGTTGGATAAGATGCAGGATGCAAAATAACAATATATGGGCAATAAGTACATAAAGAGCAAGCTCTTCATTAAATTACAAATGCTCAGTACTAAGGAAAATAACCTAATAAATACATTGTTAATTAAACCAATTTCCCATGAGAAGAAAAAAATCATGTCTTTGTATAAACCTGTAAAATATCTGGAAATGAATCGCAGTATCGAGAGAAGAATGGAGTTAATTTTGGAATAGACTCCCTTAAAACACACAGACATGAGCACAGTGTAAAAAAAGTTAGAACAAAAGAATAAATCCTCCCCTACAGCCTCTTCAGAAAGCTGCTTAAAAACAATGTAGGCCTATGTCCTGCTCCTATAAATGCCAATGGCATGTTTCCCATTGACTTAAATGGAAGCAAGATCTAGCCTTAACAATGTTAAACTTATGGTTATAGAAAAGTATAAGTCATAATGTGCTTTAAAGGAGCAGCCTTCATTACAGGGAGTTATCTAGCTGCATTAACCCAGGTAGAAAGCCATGTCAGGATGCAGCATTACCTCTTTGTCTCAGCAACTGCAGTCAGGGAAGGGGCAACACATGGTTTTCCCAGTGCTTTCTTGTAGTAGTTTGTGCCCAATAAGACACAAAGACTAGGGGCAGAAGTTACACATAAACCAGTTTAAGTGATCAGAAACTGGTTTAAACCTGGAACAGAACAGAAGTTCAGTGCACATAAACCAGTTTCAAAATGGCCAAAACCTGGCTGAATGTAGTATTAGCCTTAACTGGTTGAGCTCAAACCAGTTTATGCAATGTCTGTCTCAGACCCCTTCCTGGTTTAAGTTAAACCAGTGTCCCCCAGTATCCTGGCATGCTCCGTAGCCCTGGCCTGAGCTGTGCTGTCTGCTCCAGCAGAGAAGGGCTGGCTCTGCCCCTCTAGCCAGAGGTTTATTCCTCCCCATCCCTGCCAGGGAAGAGGTTTATTTCCCCCTCCCTCCCCTGTCCCACCATAGATTCATAGATGTTAGGGTCGGAAGGGACCTCAATAGATCATCGAGTCCGACCCCCTACATAGGCAGGAAAGAGGGCTGGGTCTAGATGACCCCAGCTAGATACTCATCTAACCTCCTCTTGAAGACCCCCAGGGTAGGGGAGAGCACCATCTCCCTTGGGAGCCCTTCTACTCCTCTACTACAGAGCCCTGGCCACTCTAACTGTGAAGAAGTTCTTCCTAATGTCCAATCTAAATCTGCTCTCTGCTAGCTTGTGGCCATTATTTCTTGTAACCCCCGGGGGCACCTTGGTGAATAAATACTCCCCAATTCCCTTCTGTGCCCCCGTGATGAACTTATAGGCAGCCACAAGGTCGCCTCTCAACCTTCTCTTGCGGAGGCTGAATAGATCCAGTTTCTCTAGTCTCTCCTCGTAGGGCTGGGTCTGTAGGCCCTTAACCATACGAGTGGCCCTTCTCTGAACCCTCTCCAGGTTATCCGCATCCCTCTTGAAGTGCGGCGCCCAGAATTGCACGCAGTACTCCAACTGCGGTCTGACCAGTGCCCGATAGAGGGGAAGTATCACCTCCTTGGACCTATTCGTCATGCATCTGCTGATGCACGATAAAGTGCCATTGGCTTTTTTGATGGCTTCGTCACACTGCCGACTCATGTTCACCTTGGAGTCCACTAGGACTCCAAGATCCCTTTCCACTTCCGTGCCACCCAGCAGGTCATTCCCTAGGCTGTAGGTGTGCTGGACATTTTTCCTCCCTAGGTGCAGCACTTTGCATTTCTCCTTGTTGAATTGCATTCTGTTGTTTTCTGCCCACTTGTCCAACCTGTCCAGATCTGCTTGCAGCTGTTCCCTGTTAGATGCAGTGTGGATGCAGACTGGACCCCTCAAGTGCTCATTGTCCCACGAAGCCTTCCTGCAGCTCCTCCCAAGGGCAGGCAGGTTCTCCTCAACTCGGTGTAACCAACGGAGAAGCATCTCAGCACAAAGAACCACATCTGCACGCCCCAATGCCCCCAGATGTGCAGAGGCCTCAACAGACACAATGTTCCCACCAAGGGAAAGCAAACCCAGGTGTGCAGGTGAAACCTGCAGGCCAGATCTGCTCCTATAAGCGGGTCCCACTTGTGTTTGCTCTACTTCCAAATCTCTGGCTGTAGGGCAGGTGCCCACTGGAGACAATCCGCTCTTTGCCCAGTGCCCTGGCAAGGCCCTGGCAGCTGGAAGAGGAGCAGAGGCAGGGAACTGAGGACCTGGTGCCCCGGCAGGGCTCTTACCTTACTGAGCATCTGGGACTGTCCCACCAGGATTAGCACGTTTGAGGCCAGGATGGAGATGCAGAAATTCAGCAGG
>NW_005842049.1:418451-428054 GCF_000455745.1 Alligator sinensis
GACTTGATGAACCTCCAGAAGGCAGCCATGGACCCCAGCCAGCTTCTGACAGGCAGGGCCACAGAATCCCCTCTCAAGCATTTCTGCACTTACTGCTCCAGGAGCAGGGGTGAGCCAGCTCCGGCAGTAGCCTCAAGTGAACTAGCCAGTGAGGGGGTTTAATTCACCCCTCCCTGTCCCACCAGCATGGACACAAGCTGTGTCCCTGGAGGCCCCAGCCCCAACCACCGCCTCCACCAGCCCCAACCGCCACCTCCACCAATCGCTTCCTGAACAGGGCGAGTGGCAGGATAAGCTTCCCTGCCCCCTCTGCTAGACACCGGAGGGAGTGGGGAAATTACTTGGCCTCTGGCCATGCCCTCACCTCTGCCACTGGAGCAGTGAGGGGGGGATGACTCTGATGGGGGTAGCAGCCCCTGTCATGATTTCTCAGACGTGCAGGTCTCTTCCTGGTGGGGGTCTGTGCTGCTGGGGGTTGTGAGTAGGGGGCTGCACTGCAGGGGTTCTGCACAGACTGCACAGGGTGAGCAGTGGCACCAGGGATCGAGGGGTGGCCATAGCCCCCCAATACGCCCTAGTGCCACTTGCCCTGTGCAGTCTACAGCAGCTCTGTCCACCCTGCTCCCACCTGCAGTGCAGCACCCCCCTCCCCCACCCCTGGGAAGAGGCTTGTGCTCCCAGGCTGCTGCCCCATCAGGGTCTCTCTCTCCTTGCTGCTCCAGTGGCAGGGGCGGGGGTGCAGTCAGAGGCTGGCCAGCATAGCCCCCTTTGGGGAAGGAGGCAGAGAGGGTTATTTCCCCCCTCCCTCTGGTGTCTGGTGGAGCAGGCAGGGAAGGAGCTTAGTCCGCCACTTGCCTCGCACAGGAAGTGATTGGCAGAGGCAGCGGTCAGGGCTGGCAGACCCTGGCTGTGGTCCCCCAGGAGTGAAGTGAGGAATAAACCCCCTCCCTGCCTCCTTTGACTCAGGGAGCTATGCTGGCCAGCATCTGGCCATGCCCCTGCCACTGCAGCAGCGAGAGGGGAGTGCCAGGTGGACCCTGGCTCAGGTCCGTGCTGGTGGGACAGAGAGGTGAGAATTAAACCCCCTCCCTGGCCAGTTCCCTTGAAGCTACTGCTAGGGCTGGCCACAGTTTCCGTGCAGCCAAGGGCACTCTCTAATGCCCCCCCCCCAGGCTTCTGGCCTGAACCACTGCAGGCATGTGCCTGCATTCCCTGAGTTAAAAGTGAATGCCTATTCACTTGCAAATTGGTTCAATCTAGGCAGGTTAGACTAACTTGCAAAGGTTTAGTCTATTTAGGCCTTGGCTTTTTGAATGTCAGTCCCTAGCCTAGCAGAGAGCAGTTCTCATGATGAAGGTGGCACAGGAATTCTGATTCTACTTGGTCCTTTTAGTGGAGGGTAAGTAGAAGCAAGGCCTTCCCCTCCTGAACACTCAGGTAGGCACCATTTGGTCCCTACAAAACAGCATCAGATCCTCAGTGGGAGTACATTGGTATAGCTCAAAAAAGCTAAATTGATTTACACCAGCAGAGGAACTGGCCCAGCATCTTTAATTGTTTCCTAATCCCAAATCACAGGTGATTTCTCATCAGATTAAAAATCATTTTTAACAGTATGAATCTAAAAGGTCTGGGATCACTTTGCTTTGCAGCTCATTTTTCATCCTTAATCGATAAAGGAGCTCTAAATTTAGTTAAGATTTATGATGTACATAAAACATTAAGTTATTGCATATGAAGTTATATAACACTACCACCTGTAACATATTTGCCTTTTCCGGTCTCTGTGTGTTTTAAAAATGTTTGGTACAACTCATAAAATGTTGCTAAATTATACCTTCCACTGTATTTCCCTCAAACCCTTACTTCACATGAGAAGAAATCCAGAGCACTCTTCCTGAATTAAGGGACATCCTGATACATTTAGACATCCTTTATTTTTTTACAGCGGTGAAGGACCACCCTCATCTCTTTACAGAAAGATTGTAAGGAGTATGTACAATAGAAGCAGAATTACTGCTAATAGAAACACAAATGTGTCATGTTTCATCAAGGTGATGCATTAACTTCAGTTCGAGTAGGTGTGACATAATTCCATTGGTGACAGTGGAGCTCTACCCATTTACACCAGTTAAAGCTCTACTCCGTGCTTTACAAGTGAGGCATTCGAGCAATGTTTTTTAACAGTTTACTAATAAGGGTTGATTTATCCCCTATAATCAATTGCTGTGGCTGAGCAAACTCAGCAGATGAAGACCCTGCATTACACGAGCTAAGGGTCTGACCTCTGGCACATTTACTAGAACAATTTTTTGGAAAGTTTTAACAATTCTAAGTTTCTGTGGTATGTGGAAGGGCTGTGACAGCAAAAAAAGAGTGTCCCATCCCACTGGAGGGCTTTCAGTCATTTCTGACTTGTCCCCCTCCTTGCGTTACGTTAAGCAGAGCTACTGAGCCAAATTCTTCCCAGCTAGTGAGTAGGAGAGATAGCAGGGGCCAAGACAGTTGCAGGAAGGCATAGGCCTGTCCAGTGACTTTATGAGCAGAGAGAGGTAGTTAATCTGAAGTCAAGCAGAAAACAAGGTAGGTGTGCACCAGGTAGACTAACTAAATTAGATATATAGAGAGCATAAGCCTTCATGAACTCAGGCTCACTTCATCAGATGTCACCAGTGAAGGCATCAATGACTAAGTGCCATAATTCCCAATGTAGCTGAAGCCTAGCGGGCCTTGATTCCTATGAAGCCCTTAGTATCCACAGAAGGATTCTTTTGGTGCCACCAATTTCCCATCCACCTATAGTGGTCCATGTGTTTAATATGACTGTCTAGCAATGTGAAGGTTTAACAATTCCAAGTTCTTGTAGTATGTTGAAAAGCCTGAAAGGAACACTTCATAAGATACCCAATGTAAAGAAACATTGCATCAGCTCAGGCTTTGTGCAGAAGTCAGGTTTGGCTCCATCCTCCAAAAAGAATTGGAGGTTTTGACATACCTCCAAAACCTTGCATGTGTTTTAAGACCTATTCTCTTCTCATGTTACATCCCAAAATCCCTTTGACATCAGTTGGGGATGGACGTGGAAAGTAAACCTTTCAGTATCCATAAGCCAGCATTTATAACAGGTCCTTGGGCATGAATCAGAAAGACTATAAGCATGGCAAACTGCTCTGATAAGATTAGCACTGGCATATATGGAATGGCCTTTGAAATGAATGACTTGTCCTTATAATGACTGAAAAGCATTTGGGTAAGGAAACTAGGAATGTGTGGCAGGAAGCTCAGTGTATTTTTTAAGCATCGTCTCACATCAGCACGTATTTCCTAGGAGTCTGATGTGATGTCCCATTGGGCACCTTTAGTTACATTGCATTGTCTTGTGATAAAGTTACAGGAGTAGAAGGTCAGCATAAATATGTAACTTGATTCCCATTTAGAAAATCTTTTGAAAAACTCCATAACCACTTATGAAACAAATATGAATCAAGCTCATGTTTTGATCACTTTTATTTATGATGGCCTGTCTTTGAATTTATTGCAGATCTCATATTACTTTAACTGTATGTCTTTTAGTACTCTTTTATTTTACAAAAAAAAAGTTAAAACTAAAATGCCACTAATAATTTGCCGGCTCAAGCTCCAACTGTAGTCTTATTTTCCAAGTAAACTGTTTAGGGATGGGTTTATTTTGATATTTTAGGTGGTAGTTTTAGCTTTTCTAAGGAAAGCTTTTATATGCTAAATATCACGGATTACGTCTAAATAGCAGTAACTGGTACTTACAGCATCGATACTACTATAGAAGCTTGTAAATATTTCCCCATAAAGATTATAGAGTAGATTTATTGTAGGACAGACTTAATTTTTCAAGTATGCCTCCTGCCTGTGCAAGGTTTTAATTGAAGTGTGGACACAAATTGATGTATCTGGTATAAATCACATAGATACAAGCATTGTTATTTAGAGTTGTCTCTACAATTCGTTTTTGGCATGCTCAAATTGGAAGGCCAGTCCTTGTAACAACTGAATACATACCTATAAATGTCTCTGATGAAATGTTATAGTTGATTTTGTTATTTGCTCTACTTATGGGATATAAAGTTATACACGAAAGAATGGAACTATGCCGATTTTCGTGAGCATCTGGCTCATTATCTTAATTCATATGAGGTACACATATTCATATGGGGTACAAATATATGTATTTTTGAGGGGGGGATTAAGTAGTAAAGAGACTGTGCTTTAATCATTGACTGGAAATCTAAGCATCATAGGCTTTTAGCTGTCATTTAACACTGTCAGGTCTGCCCCTACATATATCATAATTGCACATAAGTAATTTGAAATCTATTTATATCTAAAGTGACAGAATTGCAAATCCATAATTATGCCTGAGGTTGGCTTTGAAATTTGCAATTTGAACATTTACATGCAGGGGATGAAATCAATTTTTGAACTGTCACGAGTCAAAACAGGGAGCTTGGCTATATACATTTTTTTCATCTTGAATTTCCAGTATATCAACATAATCTGTTTTAATGGAGTTACAAGCAATCTCTCCACTTATTTAGCTAGGTGTACTAAAAGAAGATCTAAAACGTGATGACAGCAGAACGGGCCCTTGAAACGTACAATAGTGGGGGCCTTTTCCTGCATGACCGAAACCCCAGCAGAATCCTCTAATGCACGTCTCCTGACCAGCTCATCTGGCCAACAGCTATCATTTGTGCTATTTGATATCCATATCCAAATCGCTGCAGCACTTTTCTTCATCCACACACAGACTGAGCTTCAGAACCATCTCATCCTATAGGCATGCTTGTAACGGATATTTACATTAAAGTACCTGTGAACATTAAAGTAGCTGTGAACTTTCGGTTTATTTGAAAACACCTCCAGGATATCGTTTTAAGGAGCTATCAGTAAGGAAGTGGCTGGGTGGCATCATGGACTCTGATCATCAGAAAGCGATAGTAACAAACCTTTATTTGGTTTGTGGACAGGGATCCTGAATGTCCTTCCCCAAAATCTCACATGTGTGCACAGAGCATAGCAATTAAGATCAGAAATGTTTGGCTTTGTTCAACGTAGCAAAATTCCAGTCCGAATGACAGGGTCGAATTTGAACCCGTTGCCTTCTAATGAGTGGACTCTATGCACTAGCACTCTTTCACTAATATAACTGAGAACACCATTGTTCTTTGAATGTACATTACTTTCGGCCCTCTGTTGCTGAGAAATGCTTGTTGATTACAGCTAAGAACTGTATACAGTATGCCACAGCTGAATGACTTCCATGAATAAGAAGCTAAAGCCAGTCGATATATTCATTAGGTTCAAAGAAACGAGCCTCAGAACTGTGGGAAAACTTTTGTTTATGCTGCTGGAGGGGGAAAAAGAAAGATAGAGAGAGACCTCCGCGAAAGCAAATTCAGAATGGAGTTGCACACACGGAGCAATAGACAGCATTTTCACTTCCAGTCCATGCAGTGCCATACTTTGCAAGTCTGTGTCTCCAAACCATCTCACAGCAAGACAGGTCACAGGGAATAGGTGCAATATATTGGTAAATATGATACTCAAGCCGAGAGCAATTCAGCGAATCTTGGCTTGATTTTTCTCCTACTTAGCCTGGTTTTCCCCTGTCACACTTGCATTCAATGAATTATTTTTTCCCTAATTTCCACCAGTGTGATTTCAAAGAAGAGTCTTTTGTGATAGTATCAAAGAAACAGCGTGACTTTCTAGCACTGCTGATTTGATGAGTCAGTTTTGCCATAGCTTAGGAGCATGAATTCTACTGATCCTTCTCACTAGCACTGGGAATATTTCCACTGTTTGCATTTAATTGTTTCTCCTGTCACTAAAACAATGTTTTGGGGAATTATTTACCTCCAGGATATGCATATTCACACCGTCAGCATCTTTACCTCAGACCGTTATGAGACAAATATAACCTGACATCATTCATTATAATGTAACTTCATGATTCAGTACAACCTAGGACCCAATCCCATTGACGTGTCAGGATCAGACCTATAGAGATCATACTTATTAAAGAGTTAGTGTGTGCACTAAGACTCCCCAACCATGCTTACACTGGGAAGATTTATCTCCATTCATTCACAGAGACCATAACATTACTGGTAGCTAGTAAACTCAGCATATATCATCTGACTAGGGAAAGTAAATGACATCATTGGCCCAACCACACAACCTTGATATACATGCAAAGTTTTATTCATACACTTCTTAATACAGTAGACAAGAACTTCAGCATTATTTTCTGTGACCGTAATTTTGTCCTCAGATGAACAATGAAAGAAATAAAATAGCCAAGCATCATTGGTTGGAAAGCTAGTGTAATGAAAACAGTGTAAATGGAAGTTTGATTTTCAAGAATTGAAACAAATGATTAAAAACTAGATGGAAGATGGTAATTTTTTTGATTTAAGAGTATGGAAGCAAGTGAGAAATTTTAAGGGAGAATTATTTAATAAATGATTGAGTGGATCAGACGCAAAGCTACGTTACTCACAGTCAGACTCCTTGTCACAAACTGACCTTGGAAAGAAGAATTGCATTTTAAGTATAATTTCTGCAGCTGAAGGAAGTGACTGCATTGTGTTTGGTAGCTCAGTACAAACATCTTGTCAAGTAGGCTTTAAACACTCGGGGCACTGAAACAGGAGGTTTCAGCTGTGGCTGATTTCATACCTTTCATTTATGAAGCTGCACAATATAGTAAACGGGAAACATCTCTTGAATATTTATTTGATTTGCAAGAGTGAGAGATGAATATTGAGTCCATTGGCTTCACTGACTCCTCACAGACCAGGCTCTGTATGGTCTTATATATCATAAATGGATCTTCAGGAACAGATTTTTATAAGATTTGAAATAGCCCTACCTAACTCCTGTTAATTAGGAGCCTAAGTACCTTTAAAAATGTGGATCACGTTGCCTCAGTTCTTCCATACTTTAACCCCTCAGATAGTGTAGGCCATATGATTCTTATCCATGTTGAAGTGCACAGAACAGGGAAGTTTATTGTTAAATACTCACGTCTTCTCCTCACCCCTCTAAATGTGGGACCAGAGGAGTCACAGATATATATACTGTATAAAAAAATCTAAACAGTCTCAGAAAAAGAGATGAGTCTCACTCACCTACATCCATATACTTCCTCCATGCTTTTTACATCCTTCCTTCTCTTAATATGGTTTCTGTGTCATGCCATCATCACTGGCATCCCAAAAAGGGACTGTTCTTACCAACCAGTTTACAGGAGTCACAGAGAAGGGAGATGTAGTTACTGCTTTTCTAAATAGTACTAACTTCCATAAGTATTTTCACCGATTGGCAGTTAGATGACATGACTACAGGGATTAATTGTTGCCTTCTGTTGCTATGTAGATCATTCCCTTTTGTGGGGATGGGTATTGCATGTGTTTTGTGGCAACAACATGATATAGCAACACCTCCCAGATGCAGCTCTTTCCTGCATAAAAGCACAAGCACCAATCCTTTTGAGTATCTATGCCCCAATGTTATCACTAACTCAAAATCATACCTCCAACTAAGGCAGCACAATATTACCCCAGGCCTCTATTAATTCCCAACATTGTTTAACAAGCAGACAGCGCTAATGTGTGATTGTATGATTAATAGGTAGTGTCCTTCTTCCTAGCAAGTAGAGCAAGTTGGAAAGAGCTAAATGTGTGAAACACTGGATATGAGTTCCATCAATACATGCCATATGTGCATGTAAAGAGAAGACAGCTGTTAAGAGAAGGAAGCTCTGCAAGCAGGGGCATATATAGTATACTTATTGTTAAATACCTCACAGAGAATAAAAGGAACTGCTTATTATCAGAACAGAACCTTTCATCTCTTTCTGCATCAGGGCTTTAGCTGGCGTAAGATGACACAACTTGATTAACAATCAGGTATTTCAAGATTTAAAAAAAAAAACTCTAACAGGAAACCAGATTCCATAGTCCTTCTTTAAACAATACTCGTCTCTGAATATGAGACTCAGTATGATATTATATGTTTGATCACAACTAAAGTGCCCATAAGCATGAAGATAATCCAATTTTAGGGGTGGAGTGTAGAGTGGGTGGGACTGTGAGGCCTCTTTTCTTAGCATTAAATTACCTAAAAGTAATCGAAGGACAAGGGATCAGTCTTATTATCCTGAGTCATAAATAATTATGTTTGGTATAGTTAATTATATACATTGATTGACTGTTAGAAAATTGTAAAAGTATTGCTGAAAGGATATGGGAAATTAAGTGTACTGTGTGAGACCAAGAAAGCTTTTAAGCATTTGCTTAGTAGCCATATACCTTCTGGCAATACCAAGGTCTCTATCTACTTTAAAGGTATTATAAACTTTGCTCAGTCACAGGTCATAGGCTTGAAGCAGGAATCATTTGGTGAAATATTGTGGCATATGGGACACAGGAAGACAGAGTAGATAACCATAATGACTTTTGTAAGATGTCCTGAAAGTCTTGGCCCCATTGAAGTCAAATGCAAAGCCTTGGCTCATTCAAGCAAAATTTTAATTTGTTTTATTTACATTCTGATTGTTAATAGCTTTATTATCTTGTACTGACCTGCTTTCTGCTTTGTAGTGCTACATGTTTAAAACCTCTCAGATTAATATTGAACTTTTCCTTGTGCTGGGTTTTTGTCTTCTCCTCTGCTCCGAGATTGAAAGCAGTGTAATCCCAATTGCTTTGCTCAAGGGATGTGTCTTTACTGGCACTCTTACAAAAGAACTCCTTTGAACATCACTGCCCACCCACTTCTGCTTATGTGTCAAACCCAGAAATACATTGGTGAAGTGAGACTGGCAGTCTCTCCCAATTGGCCACTCTTGACCATCTCTTTTTGTGCTGGAAAAATAGGTTGGGGCTGGAGTGCACAGGTTTTCCTTGGAGTGGCATTCCCAGGGTTGGCAGGCATGAGCAGGTGGGAAGGTGCTCTTGAGAGCATCCTTCCTTGAAAATGCCTCAGGAGCAATTTAGGCTTACATGGAAAGAGGCATTCTGTGGCTTTGCTGTTGCATTTCGGCCAGGAGAAACATCTTTCACCTTTCAGCTAGTGTACAAATGTTCAAGGTGGGTTTCACTGAAGAGAACTTTGTCTTTTTCCAGGAGGATCTTTCTTCTCTCCTGCCAATTTGAACATTTGCACACATCCTGAACTGTTCAAGCCCTGAAGACCTGCAGTATCCTCTGCTCTTCTTCCCCAGCTCCAAGGAGCCCCTGTACACTCTAGCCACAACCTATTTTTAGAGTAGTAAAAATTTCCTAGTGCTGGAATTGAATGCCTAGCCCTAGCCTGTGCCCTACCCTTCCCTACCCCCTTTCCGCTCACGTACAGGTACTAGCCATGATCTGGCTCAGATGACATACTCATCTCTGACCCTCTCTTGATTGTATGGACCTCAAAGTAATTTGATATTCTAGTTATTTCCTAAATAACTATTTTCATTGACATACTCATCTCTGACCCTCTCTTGATTGTATGGACCTCAAAGTAATTTGATATTCTAGTTATTTCCTAAATAACTATTTTCATTGGAAAGAG
>NW_005842049.1:428085-451492 GCF_000455745.1 Alligator sinensis
CACTTTCACAGTGCCTTGGAAAAGTAGACAAAAAGAAATTCTCATCTGTTTTCCTTCAGATTGATGCATCTTCCTTATTATTTTCCCCAGTTCTGTTCACAATTGGATGTTTCATAGATTGATAGATATTTGGGTTGGAAGGGGCTTCAGTAGATTATTGAGTCCAACTCCCTGCCCTGGGCAGGAAAGAGCGCTGGGGTTAGTTAACCCCAGCTAGGTGCTTGTCCAGTCTCCTCTTGAAGACCCCCAACATAGGGGAGAGCACCACCTCCCTTGCAAGCTCATTCCAGATTCAGTTCTTCCAGATCTTCTTTATTTATTTGGGAGAGATATTAGGAGAAGTTGGTATGTGTCTTGATTTGCAGTTTTTTTGGTAAGGTATACAAATTAGAAACAATTATTGAAAAAATAACCAGACTCTTCTGGCAGATTTAGAAAAGAGATGAGAAAAAATTATACGGTATGAATTCATACTAGTTAGAACTGGGAATGGATATACACATCTGCACACTGAGCTCTGAACCTCCTTTTGCATACATTGATATAGAAAAGGATTGGTGTCCCTAGCAGTCCGGGATTACTTCTCAGGCTTTTGTTGTTGTTTTAAAAAGAGCATGCACTAATTAACCTTATAGTCACTGTTCAGCCCTAAGTAGTTTTTCCCATTTTGGCAGCTGCAATTTTCAAATACCAGGACTGCTGTCACAGAGCTTCTCTGTATATAATTGCATGCATTTTACTTAATAAATATGGCTGTATTAGTGAAAGCTATGGGCTCCTTTGAGTTACAACCTAGTTTAACTTAGTGAGAGATGTTTAATAACTCCTTGCAGAGCGCATAATCAGACAAGAATCTAATACTTTCCATTAATGAAATGTGACCTGTAATAAATGTTTCACGGAAGCACTAATAACTGCCTTTAGGTTAAAGTGCTCTGAAAATTTCATGCTACAATATAACAGTGGTAATAATATCATTGGTAATAATAGCTGAAAGGATAGGTGATTGTATGCCTTACGATATTATTACCATATTATTAGATATTATTACCATAAAGTAATTAAAGGTTACTTTGTTGTTAAATGGTTACCTTGGAGGAATCCTTCAAGAATGTGGTATGAAATATCTTCATAATTTAATGAATTAAGAAAATTAAATATCAGGGCTCTAGTACTTTTTTTCTGCACATAATAGCTGGTGTGTACTACACTGGATGAGTAGGTGACAAAAATCTGAAGAGCAGATACTTTGTCAAGTTGTTTTTAATGCGTAAAATCATGTTTCTGCTGTAAGTTGTTAAAAGAGCTACGACAAAAGAGCAGAGTAGCAGATGTGTCGGAACAACGTGCTGTTCTAGCGCAAAGCGTAACAGAGTTCAGTTAAGTCTTCACATGCATTCAGTCCTTTTCACACCTATGTGCCACATGCAGTTAAAAGCCTGGTAATGAATGACAAGAGTTTTGCTAACAGCTCTGACTCATCAGGAAGATTCTCCCAGGGATTAGTACCTTGGTGTCTCTTCTGCTCTTAATCTAACCCACAGCAGGAAAGGTTGGGCAAGCAGTTTGATCTGCACATAAACAACCCGTCCTTTTAAACAGGGAGATAACATGTGTGGCATTTCTGACAGAGCAAGGCATTCAAACAGTGAAGGATATAAATTTTCCTCACCATTTCTTCACTGGCTCGAGAGCTGATTTTGCACTTACGGTTTTACAGCATGTTATCTGGCCGTTATACAAATCAACAACAATGATTTACTACTTAAAAAAAAAAAAAAAGATAATAAGATTGTAGGTGGAGGTATTTGGATTCCTATATATATATATAGATGTACACAGACAGAGTAAAACCTTGTTAATTCAGTATTGGATAGTTCAAAGTGTTGGATACCTCAAAGCTGTTGTTACTCCCCAGCTGAAAGGATAGGTGATTGAATGCCTTACGATACAGATAATTAAAAAAAAATGTCTACTTTGAAGTTCAAAACTATTTTCTGGTCCCTTGGACCAGGAAAACCTTGTTAATTTGAAATGCAGGAAAATAAAAAATACCAACTGAAATACTACAAATAGGTTACAAATAAGCATCCTGGTGGAAATTTGCATATATGCAAATTGCTATGGGTACATACAGACTTAGTTCACCCATGTGTGGACCTTATTAACTTACTGAGTGTGGGACTGTCCCACCAACCATTGATTCTTCCCACCCCCACTCTTGCATGTAGCTGGGGCTGCTGCCTCCACCTCCCACCCCTGCAGACTCCCCTGCACCTCTGTCCTGTACCTAGGCCACTCCACGTGCTCCTGCCTTCTTGGGCACTCCTGGGCCAACCTCTGATCATGCCAAACTGCAGTTTTTCCAGGCTGTGAACCATGGTGTGGTTCCAATGGGGAATGCCATGCAATAAGTTAACTGGAGAACTGGAGGAAGGGTGGAGGCTGCATCCTCCCTGCCTTACTGTTTGAGAGTAAGGTGCAGCTAGGGCAGCTAGGCACAAGGGCTTGTCTCTGCAGACATGGGAATCCTTGGAGGCTGGGAACAGGGTGCAAATTAAAGGGGAGATTGGGGGAGCTTAGCCCCCCCATAAGAGATGAGACCCCCCCTGTAAGATTTGAAAATCATAACCTGGAGGGATTCTCCACTCAGATTTCTCCTTCACTTAGGTGGACTTGTTAAACCAGTCGCTGTTCAGCCCTAAGCATTTCATTATTTTTTTTTTTGTTGACCGCCCCCCACAAGATTCAAAGTGTAATTCAAACCTTAGCTGGGAGTGCCTGAGGGGGTGGGAGCATGCAGAGTGGCTGGGGCTCAGAACAAGTGTCAGGTACAGGGAAATCTTCAGGGGTGGGAGCTGGTGGCAGCAACTGTAGTTATGTGGGTTCAGGGGAAGTTTTGCAGGATTGGGGTGCCAGCCCTGCAGGGAGTTTGGTGGGATGGGGGGGTGGGGGAAGGGGGGCGTTGGCAGGACAGTTTCACACTTGCGTTGATTTAAGTGGAAGAAAAAGGTCATTGCTGTTGATCTACATTAAAAACTCCTTATGCTACATACCATGAAATCTGCTTAAGTAGTCACTGGGATAATTCCTTAAGTTGTTCTTATCAGTTAGTAAGGTCTTCACTAAGGGACCACCATACAGGTAGACTAAGTCTGTGTACCCACGGGAATTTACATACATGCAAATTACCGTCAGTACATTTATTTTGAACTTGTTTATTTCAAAGTCAGTATATTTTAGTCCCTGCAGTTCAAATTAATAAGGTTTTACTGTGTGTGTGTGTGTGTGTGTGTGTGTGTGTGTGTGTGTGTGTACACATGCACATATGTATGTATGTATGTATGTATGTATGTACATGTATATAAAACAGCGAGGCCTAAAGTTTAGATTTGCTTTATCATCCTGAAACTGAGGTTCTGATCCAGTTGTGGAAAGTATTTTGTACCTAATATTATGCTTCCACCTTAAATAGTTTGCTGGACCATATGTATAAATCCTGTCCCCTATGCAGAAAGTCTTGCTTACAGCAGAATGTGGAAGACATTGGCTTCACAAGGTGGGATGCTCAGGATGTATAGGAGCCTCTTATAGGGATCATGCCATGAAGCACGTGGCATTTAGAGAAAAAGCACGGAGCAGAGCCACTTTATCTTGGTTAGTGAGAACCATTGCCATTCCACTAAGACATTATTGCTATGGTACAGTGCAGACTACAGTCTGCAATCCTCAAACATCTCATTTGGACCTATGGCCTGGGAATTATAAGTTCCAACTTCCTGAACTTAAATGACCTGAGAGATGGGGATTCTGCCATTTTCTGAAAGACTATTCCATGTTTCTTGGCCGGAAGATCCCTTCTTCTTGTGCCATTTTAGGAGAGTTAAATCTATATGGAGGAAAGCAAGCGTAGAGACATGAGTCCATTGTATGCTGCCTGGATGCCAACATAAGCCCTTCTTTAGGTCTGGAGTAGATTTGATGCTCCTCACTTTGGACTAAAGTAGGTCAGATTATAAGCAGATGGAGTCAGAGAAGCAGTCACTATAAAGGGCAGTCAGCATTGTGCACCTGCAAAGCCCTTGGAGATAACATATGACCCTTCCCAAGAGGGAAGGGTCAGCCCATCTATTTTGTAACCTCACAGATCAGGTTCCTGGACACAGGAAAATCTTCTCTGCCTACCCCAGCATGATGGAAAACTAGAAATAACTTCTATGGGGAGAATTGGAGGAAAAACCTCTCAGAGGAACCTTGCAGAAGTATCTTCCGCTAGTTGCCCCCAACCCCTTGGAGGTATAAACCATGTGTGTATGTGTGTGCATGCATGATATCTCTAAGTAACAATACACACACATATATTATTAACAAAGTGCCAATAAATGTTATATCATAATGACAAACGGTGTCAGTATTCGTACAGGTGGTGTGTTAAGTATAGCAGTGGAAGTGAGACATATTTCAAGCTAATTATAGCTGGTTTAGGTGTTTAAGTTCTTCTGATGTTTCTGTGTGAAAGCAATTTTAAGTTTAATTTTATTTTATTTTACCATAGATGTTACAAGTTCAATCACCTTTCATTCAATCACCTGATGTTTATTACTCAAACGTATGATAATTTACTTATGTAGACAGAGTACTTGCCTCTACCAGACTTATTTCTGTACTCTTGCCCTCATCCTGGGCTGCTTGCTATGGAAAAAAAATCCCTGATGTCAGTTTTTGCCTAAGTAATGAGTGCAGGATCTTACCTTGTGAAATTAGCTCTGAATTTAATACATGCAGGCAGGAGAAATGGCCTTGCTACTGTGGAAGGGCATTGCCAAGGAACTGCATGTAGAGTTAATGGAATATTCATTAATTCATATATTCAATACAAGATTAATTTGTTCTCTTAGAGATTGTGCAGACACGTAGTTTGTGGGGGGAGGAAATTCAATTTAACTGCACATGGGAAAGAGCCAAAAGAGAAATTCTTGACTTGTCAGTGGGTGTTTTGAGAATGGAAAGCAATGTCTAAAAATTAACTTTAAATGTTCAGTTAATGGGGTACAAATACCTCTAAAGGCAGAGACAGACATATTTGCTGGAGAGTAAAATGGAAAACAACTTGTTTCAACTTGCTGTTTGTAGACTGGTGACTTCGCTTTATTTTTTTCTTTATGTAACTGCATTTTGATGAGTCTATTCAAAATTTGTGATACACTCAGAGGCAGGTAATACAAATTATTATGCAAAGGACGGCTAAGGTAGGAACGTACCTTCTGCTGTACAAGGATTGTAGTAAAATAAGTATTTAAATTCAAGTTGCTTCCATGATATAAAAAATAAATTTTATGTCAGAAACAGAAAACTGAGTTTTTAAATACCAAGAAACAGAGGTTACAAGAGAGATTCAAAAACAAAATACTTATCAAAACTCGTGTGTCACTGTTTGATGAAGGATGATACTCAGTCAGCAAAAAAGAAATATGATTTATTTTAGCTGATGTTGCAGAAGCTAGTTTGGATAATATTAAGGACTTAAGTTTTTTTAGGGTTTTTTATGTATCATGGAGTATTAAAGATAATAAACAAGAAACCTGTTAAATACTTTAAAATAGACTAAAACCGTCAGAAAGGCAAAGCTTGGAAGGTTTTGGGGAGGGGGGGTTGATATAAGGCCTCACAACCTTACTCCTTTTCAATACCATGTTATTCCCTTTCAAATCAATATGATATCCATGTGAATAGGGGGAATCAGAATCCAGTCTGTAATTTGAGTTTGAGGTAAAACAGGAAAGTCCCTGGTCAGAAGCAATTTTAGACCCAGTGCTCAGAAACTGTCTTAACCAGACAAATTAAGTTACCTTTGGGGACCATCTAGAATCTAATGATATCAGTATGATCAGTTTGTAGTGGCCAAACTCATAAGGGTAAGTACTAGAGGGAACAATGCAAATGGATTTCATCTTCATGAAAAATGCCTTTCAAGTACTCAATGGCTCTGATCCAAGAAAGGGTCCTATTTAGGACAGCACTCAAGGACTTAAGTATACATGCCTTACTGTCTTTCCTGAATAGGAATGAGTTTAAATACATGCTTACACATGTTCCCCTAAACTGGAGCTTAAAGACCAGGTATAGACATTACATTTTTATCAGTTTAAGTGCTTAGGACCCAGTCTAAACCCATGACAGTACAGAAGTTTGGCGCACACAGAGAGGCATGCTACCACTCACCCACACTCGGCTGCTCTGGCTGAGCCCCCAGCTGACCCTGCCCCCGGGCTGTTACACAGCTGAGTCAGCACGGTGGCTAATGATGAAAGAAGGAGTCAGGAAAGGGTGCTTGGCCATGTCCTGCAGCCCAGTTGGGCTCCCTGGAGCTGTACCCACTTGTAGGGGCATTGGGTCCCTGGGTGGTTGTGCAGGAGCCCACTCAGGGATACCTGTGGCCTCCATGAGCAAGCACAGCCCAAGGAAGCATAAGTGCCTGGCTAGTATAAGAGCCTGGCTAGCTCAGTTGGTAGAGCATTAGACTTTTAATCTGAGGGTCTAGGGTTCAAGTCCCTGTTCAGGCAGTTGCTCTTTAGCATCTGCAAAAGAAGGGGATCTTGTGGCCAACTAGATATTCATTTGCGGGGGTACAGCAAGGAACCAGACCAGAGATGCTCTGTTCATTAAGGCACCTCTGGGGGTAACAAGGAATAATGGTCACAAATTGATGGAGAGCAGGTTTAGGCTGGATATCAAGAAGAACTTGTTCACTGTAAGGGTGGCCAGAATTTGGAACAGGCTTCCAAGGGAGGTGGGGCTCTCCCCTCCCTTGGGGGGGTCTTCAGGAGAAGGCTGGACAGGCATCTGGCTGGGGTCATCTGACCCCAGTACCCTTTCCTGCCCAGGGCAAGGGGATGGACTCGATGACCTGTTGAGGTCCCTTCTGACTGTAATGTCTATGAACAGGGTTGCAGTGACAGGGGAGCATAGGTGCCTCTGGTGCCTGACTGCAGTTGACATGCCTATGACTGACGATGACAGGGAGAGTGTGGGAGGGGTGCTCAGTCTTGCCCTGAAGCCCAGTCAGGCTCCCTGGGACTGTGCCCACTAGCAGGGGGCATGAAGGTCTCTGGGTAGATGTGTGGGAGCCCACCCAAGAACCCAGCCAGGGTGAGCATGGGTACCTCTGCTGCCTGACTGCAACTGACATGCCTGTGACTGATGATGATGGGGGAGGAACCAATCAGGGGTGGCCTAGCCACTTGGCTACACTTGGCAGTCTCAGTGAGTCCACTTGTAGGTGTGCAGGAAGGCCCCCAACCTGCTGGCTTTGGCCAGTGCAGGCAGTCTGTGGGCCCTCTCCACCAAACATCTGCTCCTGAAATAATTACACCACTTACTGAAACTTGTGTACGTTTGATCAATTCCACCTCAAGTTTTTTGAGGTTAGCCAAGATGTAAGAAAGGGCTCTTGTTATTTAAATGATGAAATATGGATTTGAGCACCTAACAACAGGCATCAAAGTTAACATTTTCAGAAGAGTCTAAATAGCAGAAGAGTTCAAGGGCATCCCTACACCACTGCTTCTGAGCTAATCAGCTTTGCTGAGAGGCAGATTCAATCCAAAGTAGAGACAAGGGAGTTTTAGACAGACAGTAATCAAAATTCATTCTGCTGATCTCTCAGCAAGAATGTTGGAACAAAGTCTTGTAGATTAAGAAAGTACATATGTAAAGGCTAGGCAAAAAGTTTAGTCTCTGCCATACGTATAAGGGTTTTTTTTAAGTATCAGCAGTCTGATAAGAATTAACATATGTAAAACAACAAAAATAAGCATAAGTTACTGAATAATACAATTAGAGTTGGGGGGGATGTCTGAACAGCAAAATTCAGAAGCATTGTCAGTTAAGTATTTGAATAATTGCTGTTAAATAGAGGAAAAATAATATTTTTGGAAAAGAATTGCAATGAACAATTTGGAGACAGTGAGAAAGGAAATCGATGTGTAACATTTGTTGTTTTTAAAATTGCCTTTCTGTATCCAAGCCTAATAAGAGACATATGGCAGAGCGGTTAAAGCTGCATGCTATAGACCTGAATGCAAGCTTTACTTTGGGGTTGCCATGAAGGCCAACCCCTAGTCAACCCAGCTGTATGTAGGCCATGCAAGCCTGAGAAGCAAAGGTGACTGAATGCAGCCACATCAATCCCTTGTCTGCTGTGCCTTTACCAAATTAGTGTGATGGGTCACTCAGACTCAAGACTGTGGTCTGAAGCCTAATCATGCACCCGTTGCAGTCACTGCCTACATGACTATAGACAAGAACTGTTATAAAATGGAACCCTTATTTTCACCTGTCAAAGCCTTTAAGCATATTCTTAAATTAGAAGTAAATACTTATGTGTTTCATGTTAAGTGCATGCTTAAGTGTTTTGCTGGAAAGATCTTAGGCTGTGGTACCAAAAGGAACTGGATGCATTTTCTTCCCTCTCAGCACATAAATCATCTTATAAGTTTCAGTGAGACTTCTCACGTTTCTGAAGGAACATAGGAATTGTCATCTGGTTCATATAGCACGCACAAATAGTTACATATTGAAAGGAAATGAATGAGACTAGAAATCAGAAATAACATTTTTCAGAAGTTCTTTAATATCAAGTTAAATGCTGGAAGGCTGGAAAGTGTCAAGTGTTGTAAGTTTAATCAGAAAAGGGCCTCTGACTGTAGTATAAATTTCAGACACAACTCCACTGTGATAAATTTGAGCCAAATTCTTAATTCACTGAAGGCAAAGGTAAGCTACAATCTGTATAATGGTCTGTAGTGTATTAGCTGGAAAATCGGACTGGAGACAGAAAACATTCAGTCCCTCTAAATCCAGGGTGGGCAAAATCTGGCCCATGGGCCACATCCGGTCCACCAGCTGACTGAATCTGGCGCTCACCAATTATTTATATCTGGCCTGACCCACAGCTGCTTCTGCTGTACTCCACATGGGGCCAAGCCTTGCCTGCTCCCACCCAGGGCAGCATATGCTGCACTCCCACCCTTGCCTGTCAGAGGGCCCTAACTCTGGCCCTGGCCAGTGACCACAGTGGCGGCTCTTCCTGTCCCTGCTGCAGTGCTCCAGGCAGCAGATAGGGAGGGGAAGTGGTGGTAGGCAGGGACATGGTGGGAAAAGCTGCAGCTGTGTGGCTCCTGCCCGAGCACCAGCTCCCAGCTGCCTTCTACCCACTCCACCCACCCGGCGTGATCAGCAGCCACCTATGAATAGACAAGTGCATCAAAGCTATGGGCATAGGCTGGGACCGGGGCTGAGTGGGAGCACAGCACTGGGGATAGTGGAAGCCTTGGGTGGGAGTGGACAGAGCTTGGCTCCATGTAGAGTGCAAGGGAGCAGCCACAGGCTGGGCATGGACTGCATCTACACTGCCTGGATGAGCTCTGCTGCATACACCATGAGGGTGGCCACATGGAGGGGCAGTATTTTCCAGTTAAGGGGTGGACCTTCTGATGTCAGGGACCACGTGATGGGGGCACAGGTTTCTAAAACCATCATGGCGGCGAGCAGGGCAAGGTTTGGTGTCAGGCAGGTGGGCCATCTTATGTCACAGACCATGTGACAGAGCAGGACTTCTGGTTCCAAGACAGCAAACCCTCCTCCCAGAAAGGGTGCTTCTAGGGCAAGGGGAGGGATTTCCAGTGACAAAGGTCAGGGGTGAGGGGCAGGACTTCTAATCTCCAGATGGTGTCTGGGCGGTGGGGCATCTTTCAAAGGCTGGGACTTAGCAGTTTGACAAGAGTGTACCCTTGCAGTCTACAACAGCTCACCAAAGCTCATTAAACAGCCCTCCACTTGAAATAATTGCCTACCCCTGCTCTAAATTGAGGCCAGGATAATAGAATTCAAAGAGGTGTACCTATTTATGAAGGTAAGAATACACCTAGGTAGACTTGATAGCATAAAACTATGATATGGTATGTAAACCCTGAGGTTTCAAAGCTGAAACTGGCTGGTAATAGTTAAGAAGAAACTTCTCTGGGCAGGTTGTTTCATAAGTGTCGACTTCTGAAGCATGAGCTATACATCCGTCAGAGATTACTGCACTGAACAGTGGCTCTCAACTTTTTTTAGTCTCAAGGCACCCCTTGTTATTTATTTTTTTTTGGTTACAGAGCAATTCTTCCACTTCAAAAAAACTCAGAAGAACCACAACAGGTCACAATGTTTTTGGAAATATAGATTCCTATTTGAAGTCTCAGAGTTTATCTTGAGAGTCATGCATTTGTCCGCCTAACCATGCTAACATTGCACATTATCTCCTAGCACCCTTAGAAGGCTCTCATGGTACGCTGCTGTCCTGCACTACTAGGAGGAAGGCCCAAATAACAGTTAAATAATTTTATATTGATAAAGTTTGTGCTATATGAAGGCAGATTAGCTGGTTTAAATTGCAATATAGTTATGATATCTTATACCAGTTAAGGAGAGTATCGGTGAATTATTCAAAGATTTTGTCCAACATTGGAAACAGCAAGATAAAAAGAATGAGATTTATGGTACGAGGAACTTTAAAAATAAGAACAGAGGACAGACTACAAATAGGCAGGAAACAGTAAAACAACTCTATGCAAACCTGTTTCACTCTAAGAAAAAATGTGTGGTGTACAGGCATTATGTATGGTGGAAAAAATGTATGGTGTACAGTATTAGGTAAGGCAAGAGTAGTAGAAAGTCTAAAAATGTTTAAAAGCTATGTATTTGTATGGTTGAAAAGGAAAAGTTGAGATGTATCAAGGAGGTAAGGCATAATCACTGAGAACAGGCCTACTGGATGTTTGTTTGCTTTTCTTATCCAGAAGTTTTCAATGTTTTTGTTCAATTTATCTTCAAATTCAACCTCCACCTCTACCTTCCGTTCTGCTTCCCTCAGTTACATCAGTGTCAGCTAATATAACACAAAAGCAGGGTGGATCCTTAAACTTTGAAACGAAAGGGAAGGAGATAGCCAAATAGCTACTCTTCTTCCCCCTAATGTTTAAAGAGATTAGATTATTTTAATAAATGAAATGTTGGGCACCCTGAGGAACATTCTAATATAGTGCAGTCGTGTGAGTCTCTGGTGAGTTAATGTGAATCATAAATAACCATGAAAAGTATTTGAAATCTTATCGCTGTGCTGCAATCAGACAATCCACCACAGCTTTATTTGTATTTTAGATATATTAAAATACATTAGGGTAGGGGAATAAGTGCCTTGGGTGTTAGGAAAATTACCAGAGATGTTTTTTCACTCTTCTGACCAGTTGATATTCAATCCTGGCAGTGGTAACACAATGCTGGTAATATCTGATGATTGCTTAGTATTTTGTAAACACAACTGGCATCTTTGTTAGCCATTTCAGGAAAAAAAAACAAGGCTGAATGGGCCTGGAGCCTCTTGTGCTCTTCGCATCACAGAGAGTCCTTACACATTTTAACTGAGTGCACTGTGTTAATTCTTGCATGTGCCAAATAGATCTTGAAAGAAGTTAAGTGAACTCAGCTGTCACAAACTTCAGTGGGATTTGACAACCTAAGAATTATAGATTCATAGAAAAGTAGGGCTGGAAAGGACCTCTGAAGATCATCTAGTCCAACCCCCTGCCTGAGGAAGGATCATCCCTATTTAACACGTCCCATACAAACCATAATCTAAACTCTACGTAAGACTACCATCAGCCCTGACACAACATAGACCTAACACCGTAATCTGCTACAGATAAAGCAGAGGAACCATGGCAGCCAATATCTTGTTTCTCTAAGGTTTTGACAATATAAACCCAAGATGTCCTGGGTAAAGGGCCTTGTCCCCTGCTACACAGGAAGGCAAGCCCCCCCTTCCCGGTTCATACCAATCTAACCAGGGGTAAAATTCCCTTCAAATATGGTAATCATCTGATCCTGAGCAGAGGGGCAAGATGTTCTCACCAGGAAGCTCCAGCTTTATGTCCCAGCAGGAGCATCAGCACACTCCAGTCAAAGTCCCCAGCCTTGGCTGTAGCCAACACCCAGTGCCTCTGAAGGGAGGCTTAAAAATGCCTTGAGCTGGCATAAATGTCATTAATACAGGTTCCTTTCATGATAATCCAGTCAATCTATGAAGATATGATGCTTCTTCCTGTCTTTTCATACTTCATTCAAATTCTATTGGAATCAGTCGAAAGACTCCTGCTGACTTCAGTGGACTTTGGGGCAGATGCCCAGTCAATGCTATGAATACAAAATGCCTAAGCCTGCAACTTGAGTTTGGTGCCACTGCTAACTCTCTCAGAGACAGGGAGATGGCTTGGGTATTATGCTTCAAACGTCATTTATAAGTGTTAATTTGATACCTTCATCTCAAAGAAGGAATGAAATGCATTTCACTTGCGGGATCTAGATCTACATCTTCTGTACTTCCCAACGCACAGTACAGAGCTAGCTGACCTTGCCTTGCTCTTAACGTTTTGTTTGCAAGTGAAGTCCAGCACCGTGGGGGTGTCTGCTCCTTGATACCACAAAGCAATTCTTATGAAACTTCTCTTCTCTAGAAAGAGGTCTTTTAATTGGAGAGAACAACGTTTACAAATGTATGTCCTGCTCCTCATAGGTTTCTTATCAGTTCCAGATCTCTGGTAAGCAAAGTTAGATGCATAAAGAAAGGATAGTACCTTCCTCAGCAGAGTTCCTGTAACAGTACAAACACTTTGTCCTCATCACACATTTGCATCCAAGGTGACAGAAAGCTCAGCAGTACATGATCCAGTTACTGTATCCAAGGCTAAGTTTATAGTAGACAAGGTATTTTGTAAAACTGAGAAAGGAAGGCAGACATAGGGACAAGTCCATAACCCTAGATTATATTTCAGATGACATTTTGAAAGCTCTAATTGGATTATTTAGATATTCTTCCTGTTTGTCTACCCAGAAGACCAAATTCTTCCTGTAGTTACATTTGTGCAGCTTCATTGCCTTCAGCAGGGTTACACAAGTGTTGCTGTGGATAGAGCTTGGCTTCTTGTCTAAATATACTGTTGTTTATGGATAACAAATTAAAAGAAGGATTTGGTGCAGTGGGTCATGTGGTTAGTATTCAGCTCTTAGACATTTCCTTTTCTAGCTCTGTGTGTGTATGGGAAGGCAGGGTGGGGTCTGTAAGTATATATTTCAGGGTTCCACGGCCAATCAGAGCTAAAAAGTTATAACAGTCTCATGATTTCTGCATGCATTCAAATTAAGCTTATGTTTCAATGGAAGGTTTCAAAAAACATAATCAATATGGAATATGACCTGAGATGCTCTTTTTTTCTCAGTGTTTATTGCCCTTAATTGTAAGGATGACAAAAAGCAGAAGCATAATGCCATGGATGTTGGTTTCTGAGTGACATGTTGATGCATTCAACCCTTTTCAATTGGTGGTAATGAAGAACAACTGTTTTAATTTATAATCATTTAGAAGGGTGCATGTCAGCTCTTTGAACCTGTTTTAACATGTTTCTACATGTAAATGTAAGAGGCTATGCAAGAGACTCACCATTGTACTTTCCATTGACTGCACTGGGCTGTGGGATCTGGGTTTCTTACAGGTCCAGTACCTATCCTGACACCTGGATAGATATGCACCAGAATGAAAGACACAGGGGTCCTGCAGCCTATTGCATGGTATGTTGTGCTTCACAGCCTGAGGAACACAAATCCTGTTTAGTTAGGTCTTCTTAAGTGTGGATGCATTAGGTGTAAAACCAGGGGTAATTTTTCTCCCCTTGATCCTTAGCAGAAAAAAATCTCGTGGCATTAACAAGGGTTAAATCAAATGGATTTTATATGAGGGTCAGTCAGAAAGTAATGCATCCCATTTTTTTTTTCAACCAGATATTATTGTAAAAAATATTAAACTTGCATGGAAACTGTATAGGTTATGACTGCAGGGTTTTTGGTTGTAGCCATGTTGATCTAAGCCTAAGGACAAAGGCAGGCACGGTTCTTTGGGTAGATGTGATATCTTTTATTAGACTAACTGAGTAGTTGGAACAAAGTTCATTGCAAACTTTTGGGCACAAGTATCCTTCTTCAAGCATAGGGAGACTCTGCTGTTGTTCTGAGATCTCCAAGGAATAGATGGAGGTTATAGCTGAATACACAGCTGTTATTCAACAGTCTTCTCCATCAGTGGCCTTTATCAACAGTAAAAAAGGGCCAACAATTTGTGAGTCCTTGTTCTTGTTGGGCAGCCACTGTCACACAGTCTCCATCACTTCGCTGTCAGCCTGAAAATATCATCTCTTTAGGCACCAAAAATATGGTAATTTGAGGCTGCCAGTTTGGGGCTGTATAGATAATCGGATAGGACAGCCTATCCAAACAACAAGATTGCCTCTGTGGTGACCATGCTGGCATGTGGGCAAACTGTGTCATGGAGAAGCAGCACTTCAGGATGGGCTCTTTGTTGGCAACATTTCAGTTTTTTCCAGGCCTTAACATACACCTCAGTTTAGTGGCTGCCTTAGGCAAGAAGCTAGCACCCATAGCCTCCATGTCTCTGAACATAAACATTAAGAGGTATTACTGCACACTGGCCAAGTTTGCAGATAATACTAAGTTATGGGGAAAAGTGGTCACACTAGGGGTGGGATGCAGATCCAAGCGGACCTGGACAAGCTGGAAAGGTGGGAAGAGTGGAACCGGATGCAGTGCAATTAGGATAACTCCAGAGTGCTTCATCCCGGCAGCTGTACCAAGACTTGCCCGGCAGTGGTGAGGGCGAGGGGCCACTTTTCCCTTGTGCCAAGCAACAGTTTCTGCCCAGCAGTCACCACTGCTGCTGCTGATCTGCTTGAATGGGTGACTCCAGAGCAGGTGTGGAGCATGCCGGGTCAGGGCTGCACATGTGGGTCCCCACCAGCATCGTGGGGCTGGGACCAGCTGCGATGGCAGCCAGAAGAAGCCACCCCATCCCTGCTGCATGCTCAGGGGATGGCAAGACACATCATGGATGGACAATACTGAGAAGGCATGGGGTACGCTGAGGCTGTGCACTGTTGGTAGTGGCAGGGAGGTCCCACAGGGTGCACAAGCTCCAGGCTGTTGTGGAACAGGGACAGGTGCTGACCAGCTCAGGGGGAAGCACATGGGGTGCTCTCATGCACACCCCACAGTACCCTCAAACCCTTCCCCACAAACCCCTGAGCCACACCTCCTGTACACACAATCACATCCCCTAAAAATACTGCACCCACCCACACACTCCCTCATGCCCCCTCACAAACCCCACACAAACACCCACGTGTCTCCAAGGGGAGCCCCACTCACTGCTACATGCACACACCCCACCACACACATACATACTTACACCACCCACCACATACATACTCCCAGCCACTCTCACCCTCTACACACCCCACAGCCCCCCACAAGCTCCATATCCATCCATCCACCCACCCACACATCCTCACAAACCCCCATACCCACCCAACCACATCCACACATACCCCTGCACCTCACATACACACACACACACACACACCCACAGCCTCCCCATAAACCCCACACCCACCCACCCATACCCCTCATACCCTTCCATAATATACAAGAATAAGACTTAATTTTGAGAGATTATGCAATCCCCTCTGTATACACAGCACAAGCACACACAGATCAAGACAAAAATATTTTTGTTAAATAAAATTAAAATATATTATTGTGGATGTTTGATTTTTAGTATATAATTTGGGGAGGGGAGGGGAGGAGTTCTGGTTCCAAGATGGCAAATCCCCTTCCCAAAAAGAGTACTTCTGGGGACAAGAGGAGAGACTTCTGGTGGCAAAGGTCAGGTGTTAGTGGGTGTGTCACCCCTGGCTGGTGCTTGTGAGTATCCTTCTGCTCCATGTTTGGAGCCCCCAACTCACCTGCCATGACTCGATGGAATGGTAAAAGGAGGGGTTCAGTGGTGTTCCTTCCCCCGACCTGAAGACGGGGATACTCACAGGTTCACCGCGGGTGTTCTCGGGGCTCTGCCGCCCCTACACCCCGTCCACTTGCCAACCACATGGATTTTTGTGTTACACCACCAATGCTGGGCTACGGCCCATCTGTTGTTCTGAGGGGTCACCACCTCCTCGAATATGGATGGGGCACAAGCTTGAGGATTCAGCCTGCCCAACCCTCTTCCTTCTGGGTCCACCCCGATGCTTGTTTCTGCCCTGAAACCTCAGATGGGTGCTTCGGGGCTGGGGTGGATATGGCCGGTTGCATTCCTCTATGGAGAAACTCCAGCTACAAGCCTCTCATGCTCCAAGACCATGGTCTGCAATGTCCTGGGTGGCTTCTGACTGCTGCCCTTGCCCGTTCGCAATGGGGAATAGCCAGAGGGCTCGTTCATGCTGGTGTCCTGGGCCTCAGCTGGCGTGGCATCTTACCAGCTGGTTTCTGCCCTGAACCTGGCTTCCAGCCGAGCTTTTGAATCTCCCGCAGTGGCGGCTCCAGCTGACATAATCAGCTGGCTGCCACCCAGCTAAATGGACAGCTGCTTGAAGAGCCGACGCAATGCCAGCTTGCACGGCTCTCTCACCACCCTGGACTGCCTCCTAGGTAAGTTTGCTGTGGCGTCAGGGTCCCTGTTCCCCTCTCAGGGAGTGTCAGGGTCTGCCCCCGGTGCCTCCAGATCCCTGAGGGAGCACTCTGCCGCCACAGTGGGTGTGATTTCCAGTCCTAAGATGGCAATCAGGGCGTGTGGCACTTGTCAAGGGGCAGAGCCACAAACCCTCAACAGCTCACCAAAACTGATTAGGTGGCTCTCTAGCCAAAATAATTGCCCACCCCTGGGTTAGGAGATGTTCTGGCCAGCACAATGGATGAAAGGGAATTCAGAGTTATGGTTGATCACAGGATGAACATAAGAAGCCAGTGTGACACTGTAGTCAACAGTGCTAATAGCATACTGGGATGCATTAGCCGATGCATCACAAGCAGGGCTAAGGAAGTGATACTTCCTCTCTACTCGGCATTGGTGAGATGCCAGCTGGAGTACTGTGTCTAGTTCTGGTCACCACCCTTCAAAAAAGATGTGGAGAATCTTGAAAGGGTCCAGAGAAGGGGCCACAAGAAGAATTAAGGGCCTGGAGGACAAACCTTATGAAGAAAGACTAAGGGATCTGGGACCGTTCAGCCTGGAGAACAGGAGACTGAGGGGGAACTCGTTAATAAGTTTGTAAGGGTTGAATATCAGGAGCTGGGAGAAAAATTGTTCACTTGGGTGCCCCAGGGGAGGGCAAGGAGCAGTGGCCATAAACCGTTAAAGGATGGTTTCAGGTTGAATGTAAAGAAGAACTTATTTATGGTAAGGGTGGCCAGAATCTGGAATAGACTTCCCAAGGAGGTGGTGCAGTCCCCAACCTTGGACGTCTTCAAGAGGAGACTGGACAGACACCTTGCTGGGATCATTTGACCTCAGCAGTATTCCTATCCAAAGCAGCGGGGCTGGACTCAATGATCTTTTGAGGTCCCTTCCAGCCCTTCATTTCTATGATTCTGTGATACTTTCTGCCTGACCCTTGTAGAAAAGTAACAGGGTTCAAGCAGTTACCTTAGAAACCTGTAGAACTTAAAAAAGGACCCATTGCTTTTCTAGATGATATTTTAATAAACTGTGAAGCAGTAGCTGCCATGCTTTGCCTGGTTCAAACAACAGCTGTTAGGTCCTGAGCAAGAACCCATTGATATGAATGCAAGAGTTTTCCCATCCAACATGTGGCTGACTTTTTTTATATATCAGCAAATGTAAGCATCTGGCTGGATGCTGATTGAATCCATTGATAAAGTGTATTGCTTTCTATGTGTGTATATGTATCACTATATACCTAGAGATAGAGAACGAGTATATTGCATATTTTTGCCAGCTTCAGTGACCCTTTCTGAAGTCATGGTTTAAAAAAAAATACAGGTGAAGTCCTGAATAGAGAAGGGAGCTATTAATGTGAACGTTTATTTCAGTCACCTTGACTCAAATACACTAACATACATCTGTTTCTGTGTCAGCAACATTTTTGCTGCACCAAGAAAAAATAATATTAAACACTTGACTTTTGTAATCACAAAAAAACCCAATTTGAACTCAAAAACGGCATCATTCTTAAATACACCACTGTGAAGAATAATTGTAACTTGTCACAGAGAGAGGCTATAATTATGTCTACCATTACTTATGCTTCCATGTGCACAACAGTATTCAAATTTTGCAAGGTATTTCTTCTTATGCAATACCAGTTATTAACATGTGGTAGATATTATTTTTCCCTTATAAAAGCAAGGTAAAACTAGGCCATGGTGCAGCTGGGTGGTTTCATAATGGAAGTCAATGCATGAAATGAAACTGTCATTGCAAAATCTTACAAAGTTTTAAAGGGAAAATCTGGACTATTGTATTCAATGCAATATTCTCCCTAACTTCAGTAGAGTTAGGATTATCCTCTTTATGTTGCAATCACAGCTTAAAATACCATAGGGTTAAAATTTAAATGTTACAGTTGCCTATATTCCAGTGGCAGAAGAAATGAAGAATTGTTACGTTGTTTAGAAAGTCATTTTTAGTGCTTTTATTTTTATCATTTATCCCCATTTTGCAGACAGGGACCTCGAGGTACAAAATAGAAGTTATTTGGCCAGTCACACAGAATGTCAAAATTTATTTAAAACCAGGAATCCTCTCTCTGGGCCAGATATCATATCCACTGAAGTCAATGGAAAAACTCAAGGTATAGCAACTTCAGTGAAGATCAGCAAGTTCAAGATAAAGTACGTTTTGCAAGGGTGAAATTCACCCTTTGCCACATAAAGTTATTTGTGTAAACAGAATGGGGGTTGGATGGGACACAAGTCTTACCCCTAATTACAGGTAGGCCACAAGGACTCAAATGCCAGACATCTGGGATGCAGTAGCAACCACAATTCCTCCTCCTCCCATCCAGAGGGAAAGCTGTGAGAGAATCAGTGAGCCTGTATACTCATGAGCTTGCACACTGCCCGGTCATAGAGTTTGCACTGAGGGGAATTCTTTACAGTATCTCTTTAGGGCTTTTGATCATTTTATTACCCACTTAGGTCCTGAATCTTGAAAACACTCCAGAAGCTGATTAATCTGGACCTTCTATTGATAATTCAAGTTTTTCTTTGTCCTAACCAAGATAAATTTAAAACTGATTTAAAAATGCACTAACATAGTGTAGATTTATAAGTAATGATTTCAAACCTGATCGACAATTTTAGATGCCTCAGTTTCGAAGTACTCTTGCACTCATTCAGAAGACTTTTTAACTGACCCCTGTGAGAAAGCTCAGAACCTGAGTCCCTAAAATACTTGCAACTTTTGAAGATATTGGCCATATGCTTTTACGTCAACTCTACTATGCCCTTTCTACGTATTGTTCTCAAATGTACAGTCACCTTCTTTTGTATACAAGAAGCCTTGAAAAAGCCAGCCCATCTCAGACATGAAAGTTGCCCAGCCAAATTGCAAAACCTTTCTCTTACTAAATAGAACCCTAATTATAAAAGCAATTTTACAAACATTCCCCCAGGGGTACCATTTTCTTTCTCATCAGAAAGGCTCTTGAATAAAATAACACCCTTGTTAGCTTCATTTATTTACAACAGGACAAGACTGAGACCGGGTGAGATTTATTGCCATTACATCACTGATGTTCGGTAATTCATAAAACATTGGGACCAGGAGTTAGCACTGCTGTTATTTCCTCTGATGCCTGACCTCACCACATTCTAATAACATACAGGAAATCCAGAAGACAAAGAGGAAAAGCAGTCTTGAATACTAAAAATAACTATAGAAAACTAGCACAATCATATAATAAAGCATGGCCCAATAATTTATTTAACATAATAGTTAAATCTGCTAAAGTATTTAGATTCCCTAATTCCTGTTTGAAACATATTATGGAAAATATGTTTTGGGGGTGTCATACATAGAGCAGAGACTTTTAAGTTATATAGTTCAATAGTATGTTTTAGATTTAGGATTGTGTATCTTATTGCTTACATATGCAGTCCACTTAATAGCTTGACTAGAACAGACAATCATTGTATAGTGCTTATGTTTCCAGAGGTCATCCTATTTGAGCCAGACAGTGATCTTAGGTGATATATTGTACTTGACAACCCAGAATGTTGCTATACAAAGACATTCTAATTCGCAGTGTCCTCTGAGAATTGTTCAATATCCTTGATGGTATCTAGTGTCTGGTATGCCATTGAGAAGGGGCATTTTTTGGTGCCTTTACTAATCAATCAAGGTTAACATGACATTCATGTTAAGTGTGGTTTTCTGATCTCCCTACATTTGCTGGGTCATCCTGTAAGAGAGAAATAGTGTGATGACATTCTTTGGAGTTTCTAAGGTCAGTTAATTTATTTCATAATGATTGATACCTACCTTTAAAAACAAGTCTTTTTTGTTTGTTTGTTTTGCTTCCTAAAGCCATGATTTGAGTCATCTTTCAGCACAGGTAGAATGTGTATATTTTGAAATACTAAACCTCACATATTCCTAGACAAAATGGTTACAGCAAACTTGGTCTGTCTGATTAGAGATTGACAAATATTGTAAAATCAAGTGTTCAAAAATCATTTATTCTTATTCCAAATGGTTTGACCATGCTTATGTCCCTTTTAATTTAGGTATATTGCATAGTGGTTTGAATGTGGCTCTCCTTTGCATGAATAGCAATATTCATACAAGTATGTTTGGCCACGTACAGAAGTTACACTTATTAAATGTATCTATTAAATTGATCCGTTTGTAAGCACTTGGAGAAGAAAAAGGTGATTAGGAACAGTCAACCTGAATTCACCAGGGGCAAATCATGCTTGACCAACCTGATTGCCTTCTATGACCAGGTGACTGGCTCAATGGACACGGGGAGATGGGTGGATATGATGTACCTTGATTTTAGCAAGGCTTTTAATACAGTCTCCCACAACATTCTCACAGGCAAGCTAAGGAAGTATGAGCTGGATGAATGGACTGTAAGGTGGATAAAAAACTGTCCGGGGCATTGGCTCAAAGAATAATAATCTGCTCAGTGTCTAGTTGGCAGCCAGTATGAAGTGGAGTACCCCAGCAGTCAGTCTTAGGGCTGGTTTTGTTCAATGTCTTATCAACAACTTAAAAGGTGGCATAGAGCGCACCCTCAGCAAGTTTTCCCCCAAGCTGGGGGAAGTAGTAAATGTGCTGGAGGGCAGGGCTAGGATTCAGAGTGATCTAGACAAATTGGACGAAAGTGGAAGATTGGACCACAAGGAATCTCATGAGGTTCAACAAGGACAAATGCAAAGTCCTGCACTTAGGATGGAACAATCCCATGCACTAGTACAAGCTGGGGGCTGACTGGCTGGGCAGCAGCTCTGCAGAAAAGGACCTGGGGGTCACAGTGGACAATAAGCTCAATATAAGCCAACAATATGCCCTTGTTGCCAAGAAGGATAATGGCATATTGGGCTGCATTGGTAGGTATGTTGCCAGCAGGTCAAGGGAAGTAATTATTCCCCTCTATTTAGCACTGATGAGGCCACATCTGGAGTACTGTATTCAGTTTTGGGCCCCCCACTACAGAAAGGATGTGGAGAAATTGGGGAGAGTCCAGCAGAGGGTAACAAAAATAGTGAGGGAGCTGGGGGAACATGACTTATGAGGAGAGGCTGAGAGAACTGGGCTTATTTAGTCAGGAGAAGAGGAGATGGAGGGGGGACTTAATAGCAGCCTTCAACTCCTGAAGTGGGGTTTGAATGAGGATGGAGCTGGACTGTTCTCTGTGGTGGCAGCTGACAGAACAAGGGGCAATGGTTTCAAGTTGCAGCAAGGGAAGTTTACTTTAGATATTAGGAAGAATTTTCTCACTAGGAGGGTAATAAAACACTGGAACAGGTTACTCAGAGAGGTGGTAAAAACTATCCTTGGAGGTTTTCAAAACCTGGCTAGACAAAACTTTGGCTGGGGATGGTCCTGCTTTGAGCAGGGGTTTGGACTAGATAACCTCCTGAGGTCCCTTCCAACCCTAACTTTCTATGATTCTATGGAATGGTAGGCATGAAGAAAGTGCTCTATAGCCATTACCAAACAGACGGTAAGGCCGCATAGAGCATTGTAAAAATGGCAGCTCCCACTCTGAGATAACCCTGGATGGATGCGGTATCAGACTTCAACACAGTAGGTTAGGGCGCCATAACAAACATCTCTTCCAGTTCCCATTGTGACTCATGGTAGCTCACATTCCATTAGTGACCTACACCCAGGGCTTTTTGGCCCCTCACTCACCGCCTTTGCAGGGTGGCACTGTAGCTTCAGGCAGAGCTCAATGACTCCGCCCAAACGCCAGTCTGGCCCTGCTCCTGAGCTGTTGCAAAGCCTCTATCTCCAGGCCTGTGTCCTTTCTCTCCATTTGGCTTTGCTGATTTACCACGTGGGTGCAGTCTTGGCGAGGTGGTTATTGCTATCACCCATTGTCTTGACTTGGTCCATTTTCCACTTCAGACTTAGCTCTGCCTCCTCTGACCCCTCTGGTTAGCATAGATCCATACACACAAAGAAAACTGCTTATTGCTGAATTTCTCTTATTTCATATTGTCATGGGGGCAGGTGAGCAAGTATTGAATGTGCTTCAGCTCCAGCGTCAGGCTGAAAGAAACCAGGGATGTCTCTGCTCACAGTTATCCTGTTTTAAGAATTGATTCCTCTTCACTGATTTATGGTAATGGGCAAGCTCCATAATGGAAGTAAAAAATATAATTGAACATGCCCAAAATGTATGTCAGCACACCTACGCATACTAATTTGCAGCACCACTACTTTCCAGCTTGTCTGGGAAAACCGAATGTGTGTGTAAAATGTAGACTCTGAGAAGCATTTACACTGCCTGTGCTTAATACAGGATGTAGGATCAGAAACCCATGTCTCCAGCTCACAGACATGAAGTCCCAGAAACCTTGCATGCATTCAGTGGCCCATAAAGAAGCAGAAAGTGTTTCTCTGTTCTCATGTCTTAAAGCCAATTTCTAATAATCCTGGTCACTCGAGTAATGGTTAGGAACCATGTGTGCTTGATAGAAAGCTGCTTCAGCCAGTCTGTTACAGACTTTGAGGTACGCTGCTGGGAGTCCCATAGATACTAGGGCACACTAGCTCTGGGAACTCTTTTTTTGTGAAGCCCCCACATTATTTTATTATTTACCATTTTATAGTTGTTATTTTTCCTGGCTATATGAATAATAATATCTAATGGTCTTGCTAGACTTCTTGTAGTGTTCCTTTCTTAGATCCACTCAGCAATCAAAAAAAAAAAAATACCCAGAATCATCTGGGACAGATAACCTCACATTCTTCACTGGGAGGAAAAGAAAC
>NW_005842049.1:451502-457226 GCF_000455745.1 Alligator sinensis
CCATCCCGATCTGTGGCTGCAAAAGAATCAGTGATATTTTTTCCCCTGTGAAACCCATAGATTTCCTAAAATCTGTACAGAATTTAGGAAGCCAAGACACAAAAGCAGCACTACTCCCCTGAAGCCCTAGTGAGTGGAGACAGTGAGTGGAGGCAGTCAGGTTGCCCTATATATTGGCTCATGCTTCAAAAAGGATGACTTAGGATCATCAGGTACTTGGTACTGTGTCAAAATGCCATGTTATTTTTTATTTGCCTAATTAGCTGATACTCCTACATTAGCAGCTGGCAGGAGGTGTTGTGTGTCTTCAGGACGGGCAGTGGAGCCCAGACAATACACTGTTTAACAAGAAATCGATTGAAAGTTTTCAAAAGCATTGCTTGTTTGCACTCAGAACAATGACTCTCATTGGCTAGGGACAGAAGTTGCACATAAACTGGTTTAAGTCATCAGAAACTGGTTTAAACCTATAACAAAACAGAAGTTCAGTGTACATAAACCAGTTTCCAAATGGCTGAAACTAGTTTAAGATAAACCTGGTTGAATGTAGTAAGACTTAACTGATTTGGGTCAAATCAGTTGTGAAACTTCTGTCCCAGACCATTGTGTCTTTTCTGAAGTTGTCTGATGGCTACTGCAGGGAGTTTTGGGGGTGGGGTAAAGTTTATCACACAGTCCTAGAGTCCCATGCAAGTTGCTGAAATCTAATAATACCTTAGATCTGAAATTGGTGTAATTTTCCCTTGATTTCAAGTGAAGCAGGATCTTTGTACTGTATTGTTTAGTTTATAAGGTGTTTCTTTAGCCTGCCCTTGTTTTTTCTCCTAGCAATGTTTTAGAGAAATCGCCTAAGCTGGAGAAACAATCCCATCCCCAGCAAGGTAATCGTTAAGAGCAGTTACAGATATTCAAACATTCTACAATTTGCAGGAAGGGGGAGAGAAAAACAGCACATTTGGGGTGAATTAAGCCAATGAAGGCTTATCAGGTAAAGCTGCTGAGCTCTATACACCTGTAAAGAAAATAAGAAAAAGAGCCAGTTATCTGTGTGGGTGTTAATTAGGAAGCAAAATCTTGTCTGAAATATTTCTAATAGCACTCCAGTTCCTTACTCCATCTGATGGCTTTTGTGGGGGAAAAATAACAAAAAAGTAAACTGTATCTTTTCTTTTTCCTACCTACAATCCATAATATCTACTCTTTCCATTGTGCTTTCTCCATATTGATTTCAGATGCATTTGATTGGTAAGTGGCTGGTTATACTCAGAAGTATTTTGTAATGTCCTGATGCAAACCAGGTTTGTGTTTGCATGAGATTCAGGTTAGTTCTGAACTCTGATCCAAAAGTTTTCTGGACTTGCCTAGTTCATTCAAAAATCACTTTCACATAGACAAGGGGTAAAGCCTTAAATATAAAATTTCACTGTAAGTGTATAGGGGAGTATCTGCATTACAGTCCTGGATCTAAACCTGGCATATGGTTTTGGTTTCAACACTAGAATAGTTCTGTTTATTAGGGGTGTGCAAAACCGGCCATATTTGATTTGGATTCTGATTTGGCTCAAATCGGGGACAGTTATTCAATTTGTTGATTTTGATCACTGTCCCGATTCAATTTGGCCAAATCCAAAGATATGATGCTGATTCAGAGAATCAGTGATTTGGCCATAGACACAACTTTGAATGTTTTTTCTACATACCTCAAGGTGCCAGGCATGAACTCTGAGATGGTAGGACAGATGGAGCGTCCCACAGGAGCGCAGGGGGAGTCCCCCCATGTGCTTGGTGGCAGACCTGGAAGTGCTTCTGGTCCACTTCTGGGTGTGCTGCTGAGTGTGCTGGGGACCCCTTACACTTCCATGGGATGCTTTGCCCCAGCATCTCAGCATACATGAGCTGCCTGGTACCTTGACGTATGTAGAAAAAACATTTAAAGCTGTGTCTGTGTCCAAATCATTGAGTTTCTCTGAATTGATTCAGAGGGTTCCGATTCAATTCAGAGAGATTAAAGGGTCTCCTGATTCGATTTGGAATCAGTGATTTGGCCACCAAATCAGGCCAAATTTCCATCGAATCGAATTGGTGACTAAAGCTTTGCACTGCTTATGTCCGGATGACGGAAAGTAATGAGAGGAGATGATCTCTTCTTATCTCTGTCTCAGACCTCCTTTGTAATCGTCTTCCTGTTAAAATCTGTTTTTCCCCCATACCACATCTGTCACCACAAGTCATCCCAACTTTCTACCTTGCTCAGATTTATAAATGGGATATCTAAATGTATTCATTTTTTAAAATATTGAAATGAATTTGTCAGAATGCAAAACAGCCACTTTTAAAGTGTTGCCTTGTACCTTCTCACTTGTGACATCTATATTTATACTGAAATCTCCTCCAAATGGGGACTTTATACAGTGCTAGTAAAGGATAGTGAAAGAAAAATTAAAAATGAAAAAAGGAAAGTTGGCAAATACTATTTGGGGTGGAAATTCATAACATGACAGTAATACAATCCACTACACTGAAGTCCTCCATGTTACAGGGGTATAAGAAAAGAGTGATGAAGTTGGGTCCTAAATATTTGCCATCCCTTTTTTAAAATGTATTTATTTCAGAGGGAAGGCTCCTGCCATGATCTTCATTGTCACTCAGTGCAGATTGACTCTCTCTCTTTTGCTCACTGATCAGATAGCTAGTAAATGATCAACTAGTTATTTCTGTGCAGCTGGGATGTGGTTGTGGGCTGGGGGCACTGACTCTCCAAACTGGGGTGAGTGAACATTTACTCCTGGATCTAAAGGAACCATGTGGGCTGCAGGCCCTTGAATTTTACAGCCAGGACAGGGTATGTGGCATTGCCAGAATCAAAGGTCATCAGCTGAAAGCCTCTGGATGTTTTAAGATTGTGGAGGTGACTTGAGCCACAGAGCCCAGGTGATGCAGGAGCAGGAGCCTCAAGCCTCTGAAGTAAGAATAAGAACCACACACCAAGAACTGCACCCTCATGTGTCCAACCATCCATACACTCTTCCGGCCTCTACCTACAGCATTGCAGACAGACCCTCACTCATCCATGGACACTGAGACCCAAAAGGCACCTCTGAGGACCATGGATGAACCTGGTCCTCTGCTGCCACTAGCCAATCCTGGGAACACAAGTGACAGTTTGAGGAAATAAAGGATCTCATTGCCATCTGGGGCAAGAAACACAATCCAACACCAGCTCCAGGTAGGGCATCGAATCAGAGATGTCTTCATGCACATTGCCCAGTGGATGCACACTTGGGTCTATGGCAGAAACTGGAAGCAGGGCCTTCCCAAGGCCACATTGATGAGGAGGCATTACTACTATGTGCTTGATGTTACAAAGTGGTCTTTGGACTGAGTATACCATTCTATAAGGACTTGTCCCATTTCCTCACCAAGAACAGGGCAGTTGACACCCACCCCACACACACCATCCAGAACCAGGGGTGCTTCGGAGGAATTGGCAGCAGGGACCCCACGAGAGGAGGAGAAGGAGCAGGGAGGCCCCTCAACACCGTTCCTCACACAGGGGCTGCCCAGAGCAAGTCTTATCACATGTCTCTGTGCCACTCCCAGAGGCACAGAGCATGTACCAGGCCCCCCAATATCACCACAACAACCACTGCACTTGTGCAACCTGCAGGAGCCATGACCATCCATCCCGACACTTCTCCTGATGAGTCAGGCTATGCATGAGGACAACATGTAACCCATGATAGTAAAGTTTGCCCCAGCTTCAAGTGACCAGGGACTCATGTCTTGGGGGGAACACAAAGCCCTCGGGGGAGAGGGGAAAAATGGACAGTGGGGGGACCCGAGACTGCCATAGGCCATCCCCTGCAGTTATAGCCGTCCTAGCTGGAAAGCTCACAAAGGGCTAGAGGTGCAGGTGGGGTGGCCATGAATGCTGGAACATAGGGAGAAGGTGAATCACCCCACCCTGCCCCACTCATGGTGTGAGGTCACTGGCTAGTAAATGCTGGAAAGATTTTTCTCTCTCAGGAATGAGCAGAATAGAAACCACCTCTTCTTCCTGCTTTCCTCCACCCTCCCCAGCTGAAGCCTGGAGACCAGCCAGGGCACTAAGTTCCCTCCCCCCCACCCACCCCCACCACTCTTGAGCTCTGAAGAGGGCATGTCCCGTTCAATGGGATCATACATCTGTGTAATTGGCATGTCCTTGCCATTTCTCTTAGGGCCATGCTGCCCTCCATGGGAGAGTCGAGCCTAAGTTCTGATACCTTAAGCACTTGCGTGTAAATAGCTCCCCCTCCCTCCAAAGCACTCACAGAAATGCATGGATAGTATTTATTGAGCTCAACAGGCAAAAGGATAAACAGCAGTTTTCACAGAGAACAGGTCAGAGACAGGAGATATCACGCATCTGTATCTGAAACCTGCTGCAGTCACAGTGCAACAGGAACTAGAAAATAATGTCCCTTTGCGAAATCCCTCACCCAGATCTCCCTCCCTCCCTTCCAGTTCAGGAAAGGGACACATGTGATGGAAAGGTTCCCATATGGGAACTGCCTCAGCCACTCAGATCCTGCTGCCAGGGTGACTCCCAGGTCCTACACCTGGACAGGCTGGAAAATGGCCCAACAGCACTTTATCCCCTCCCCTCTGATCCAATCTGTGGGTAAGGCCCAATGGGCTCCAGCTGATTCTGATTCTCACAACACAGGCAATCCCTCCCCCTTCCCCACAAGCTCTGAATGTGTGCACGAAGCCAGGTCATAGTGGATGTCATGGTAGGTCCAGGATGGATGGCCAGACACCTGCTGAGCAAATGACAGACGTGTATATGAGGCACCAGCAAATGAAGAGATGTTACAAAGACCTTTTGTTGCAGTCTCTGCCCTCAGGGCATGCACCACTAACTTCTGTGACCAGGGGCTGCAAGGCTGGCTGGAGGAATGAATCAGGCTGTATACAGGGGAAAATAGACAGGCCAGGGGGTGCTTACACCCAGGCTGCCAAGTTGCATGACTGGGGGGTACAGATGGTCACCTGCTGTTTGAAGGAGACACCCAATGGTGCAGCAGAGTTGAGAGAGTTGCAACAGCAGGATAAGGGAGTTAATGCACATGGTCCTGGACCACTAGCAGTCACCCCATATGCTCTGGCCCCCCAAGTGAACATGAGTCGGCAGTGTGACGAAGCCATCAGAAAAGCCAATGGCACTTTGTCGTGCATCAGCAGATGCATGACGAATAGGTCCAAGGAGTTGATACTTCCCCTCTATCGGGCGCTGGTCAGACCGCAGTTGGAGTACTGCGTGCAATTCTGGGCGCCACAATTCAAGAGGGATGCGGATAACCTGGAGAGGGTCCAGAGAAGGGCCACTTGTATGGTTAAGGGCCTGCAAACCAAGCCCTACGACGAGAGACTAGAGAACTTGACCTTTTCAGCCTCCGCAAGAGAAGGTTGAGAGGTGACCTTGTGGCTGCCTATAAGTTCATCACGGGGGCACAGAAGGGAATTGGTGAGTATTTATTCACCAAGGCGCCCCTGGGGGTTACAAGAAATAATGGCCACAAGCTAGCAGAGAGCAGATTTAGATTGGACATTAGGAGGAACTTCTTCACAGTATGAGTGGCCAAGGTCTGGAACGGGTTCCCAAGGGAGGTGGTGCTCTCCCCTACCCTGGGGGTCTTCAAGAGGAGGTTAGATAAGCATCTAGCTGGGGTCATCTAGCCC
>NW_005842049.1:457250-459017 GCF_000455745.1 Alligator sinensis
ATAACCATCTATCTGGTGTCATCTAGGCCCAGCCCTCTTTCCTGCCTATGCAGGGGGTCGGACTCGATGATCTATTGAGGTCCCTTCCGACCCTAACATCTATGAATCTATAAGTGGTTCTAGATAAGCCCTGAAGGGTTACAGGAGCATTCAGAATGGGGGAAGGGGGGGGTGTGGAAGGGAAGGCTGGCCCATGCGCCCATCAGGTGTCACTGGGGCAGATGGCCCCAGCTTGTCTACCTCCTCCTCCCCTCCCACTGGGAGGCCCACTGGAGAAGCTCTTCTGCTCCCTCTGGCTCAGGTCCCATTCTGAGGTGGTGGCCAGCCTTGGTGGGGATAGGCAGCCCCCCATCTCTGGCTAGCTGCCTGACATGAGTCCCAGGAGTCTCTGAGAACCACGAGTCCACAGTCCTTGAGACATGATCCCAGGAGCTGAGGGTTCCATGTGGGATGGCCAGCAGTTTTCAGCACCCACTCTGGTGATGCCTCCCAACCAGCAGCTTCCCCAGTCCCTTGGCCCAGAAGCTGCCTCCCAGCCCACAGCTCTCTCAGATAGACATTGAGTCATCCAGCTGGTCAGGTCCTACATGGGGAAGTCCCAGGTTTTTACTCCAGACCCCTGAAAGTGGGATGATGGGTCAAAAAGCCCCCTACCCCATGCCTCCCCTCCAAAGTTTCAAGTTTGTTGAGTTCAGGCCACACAGCATTCCCCTTGATCCCGAATTCCCTTCTAGGTTCTGCCACGCGATTCTGAAGCCCGCTCCCCTATGCCCCACCACCACCAAAGCTTTGCTGCTTTGTGTTAAGCTGAGACATGGGCAATTTTCAACAGGTTTTCTTTATTAAGCACAGTAAAAGTTTGGCAGCTGCAGCACTTTAAACTGAGATGCATCTCATTCTCACACCACATGTCCCTGCACCCCGGTGTATGCCTTTTGAGTGGGGGGGTGAGGAGGTACAGGGGATGGGGAATGGTGCCTGGGCAGCCTGGGTTGTGGGCAGCACTGCCTGTGATGCAGGGCCAGAGGAGCCCATCATGGCAAGAGACCTATGGACCAATGCCAGTACATAAGCAGTCAAATCCCTCCTGTCCTCTGCTTATCTACTCATCTGTGGGGGATCGTTGAATGAGGTTTAGATAAAGCATCCCATGACCATTTTTAAACCCATGGGGACTTAATACTCATGACAATGTGGCATTTTAATTAGAGTGGCTCTCTGGGAACTGCTCTATTGAAAACACACCCCTCCCCACCCCCAAGCATGTGTATAGGCAGCCATTGTGACCGGCTTGGAAACCTGAAGCTGTGAACAAACATGTCAACTGTTTCTTTATAAGCTGCCGTGAAGTTGTGATGGACCAACACTGTGGTGTCTTTACACTGTGGTGTATCTGTACTCACATGCAGTTGTATGAAAATAGCTACAGCTTCCTTAGAAGAGATGGGTTGTGGGTTCGCAAGAGAGAAATAATGGGAATAGCTGAGTTTGCCTGCATGTATCTTCTGCTATCTATCCCATAATACCCTCAAAAGAAATCCCATCATGTGTAGGGCAGAGCAAGGAAACAATCATAGTATATCCTCCCGCAAAGTTTTGTATTTTAATACAGAGAAAATCCCCACTGTGTGGAAGCAGTGATTCATACTAAAGTAAGAGCCAACTGGCCTGTGAACACAATTCCAGCACAGTATTATGCAAGTTAGTGCTTCACAGCTCAGTGTGATTTAGACCAGTGTTTCTCAACCCTGGTGGGATGCGAAGGTC
>NW_005842049.1:459027-521878 GCF_000455745.1 Alligator sinensis
CAACTCCTTGTCCGAATGAAAAAATCAAAGTTGTTTGCGCTTCAGATAGATGACTCAACAGATATCTCAAACCGTGAAATTTTGACAGGATTTGTTTGATATATCAATGAAGAGAAGGTGCACAAAATGGTTGATGGGATGTAAGGTGCAAAAGGTTGAGAACTGCTGATTTAGACAATACCATAGAGCCAAGCTCTGGCTTTCACACCTAACTCCTCCATCCCCCAACTTACATTAATGTAGCTGGGAATTCCATGGGAACACCGTTAGGATACTAGATGTGAATAGTATTATAATGCCCATGACAATAAAATGACCCTACTGTACATTCAGTATAATTGAGCTAGCCTTCCGTTTACTGTGATTGAGGAATATTATGATGGAAATAAATTATATTTCTCCCTGTTTTAAGCTCCTTTTTTGCCAGTAGACCAAATAAAGGGAAGGGCTTTAGTAGAAATGAGAATCAGGCCCATTGTTTTGTTACAATAACCTTCCTCTGACCATCTATCTGATATTTTTTCATTGTACAGAATTTCCTCTTACTGCAGCAAGTATGTTGAGCCTGCCTTCTCATGAATTCCTTTCTCTGATTATATAATAGGCCTCTCACATTTTTGAAACAGTGAGCAGTTTGTGACTTCTCTATGTTTTTTTTTCTTGCTATTTCTGGATAAAGGTTTTGCTGATTCACTGAGATATGATTCTTTGCATTCACATCCCTATATAACCCAAGGGGCTTCAAAAAGGTGAAATGTTCAAGAACGTTTCCACTGGTGAATTACTTAAATGTTGTCTAACTAAAACTTCACTTTAACTTATTACTTCAACTGAGTTTTCATTTTGGATCAAAGTTCAGACTTCTTAAAAGCAATCAGTGCACATTTTTATAGAAGCTCTGTGGCCTAAATTCTGACCTCTGACTCATGTGTCAAAATCCCAGTCTCGCACCAGTGAGCTCATCTGAAAACAGATTTTGGACCGTGCCATAAAGGGCAATGAAACAGTCCAGGTGTTTGTTTCTAGGTTCTGTATCACTTTTTGCATTTATTCAAGTGTGCAGGAGCTGTGCAAGACCTTATTTCTTTAATATTTTGTTTTGTTTAGTGTTTGCATTCTGAGAAGTGAAGTTTTCCTCTGACTTCTGCATGCTCATGTATTTGGGCAAGTTGCCCTACTTATGGTAGGTTAGGTTTCCAGCAGTGTTTATTAGGACTCTCTCAAGCTACAAGATACATGCATTTGGCACCTAATGATGCTATATTTAGTAGTAGTAGTAGTAGTAGTTGTAGTATTAATATTAGTATTAGTATTATTTGCTGATACATTCAGGAATTTAGTTCACATGTCTCTATATAGTAAACTGAAATTTTAAAACACTGTGGGATTTCTCTATTACTCCTCCTATTCCAGACAGGTTATTACCCAAATGCCAACAGAAGGATAGATCATGTTAGTTATCTGTTGCCCTGATTCTCTACTCTGCTATGCCAGTTAAAAGATATTGTCAATGGAGTTACAGTGACATAAAAAAGGTGTAATGGAGTAAAAAATCAGGTCCTTTGTGTATTAAATAATTCTCTGCAGCTGTTTCTTATTTTCCCTGTAATGGCACACTGAATCACCTTGGGAAAATATTCTGTTTTAAGTGTCATGCTAGTAACTTAGTAACATTATCAAATATCCACTGGCACTCACATTGAGCAATTGCCATCTGTATTAAGAAGAAATCCCAAGAAAAGGTAGATTGATAATAAAGTGCTAATATTATGATCAGTTTACTGGTTTAATTTATTATCCAAGAATGAGATAGAGGGTCTGTTGCTAAAAATTACAGACCTAATTTTCCTTTTGCATATAACATCATATACAAGGGGGAAAAGTCCAGTAATAGGATAAGAATAGTGGAATAGAGCTCACACATGGAAGGCTGAATAAAATAATAAAGATATAGATGACGGAAAGGAGAGATTCATTAATGTGCTAGATATAATTGGATATTTCAGGCATAGAGCAATTGCATAAGTAAAAGCACACAGTTGTTTACAAGATAGAGAAACCAGGGCAATAAAGAAAGCGAAGACAAGGAGCACAGGAAAACGAGTAAAAGGCTTAGGCTAAGTACAAATATTCAAAAAGCCCAAGGCAGAATCGATTTAAGTTAAACAGTTTTCTGTGAGCTGCAGAGTTTAGATTGGTAGTGAACAGAACACACATTCACCCTTTGGGGGGGGAGGGGGGAGGTACAGATCTTATACTGGGTTCTCCCATTTTTAAACCAGTCTATGTGGGGCAAACTTCTATTCTGTTATGGATATAGACCAATATTGTGTGCTGAACTTCTGTTCTGCTACAGGTATAGACAGGTTTCCAATTACTTAGGCTAAGTACATACAGTCAAAAAGCCAGAGGATGAATCAATTCGATTTTCACAGGTTAGTCTAAGCTGCATAAATTGAACCAATAAGCAGGTGAACAGACATTCACTTTTGTTCTGGAAATGCAGCCACATGCTGCACTGGTCCAGGCCAGAAGCCAGGGTGGTGCTAGAGCACACCTTCCTGCTCAGCTGGAGCAGACACCTTTGGCTAAGGCTAGCCCACCCACCTGGTGAGGTGGGATCTGCAGGGCAGGTGCAAAGCATCCTAGGATGCTGGGGGACTGAGATTTAACCTGAATCTGGAGGGGAACTAGGACAGAAATTCAATAAACTGATTTAACCTAAATCAGTTAGGTCTGCTACTACATCCATCCAGGTTCATCTTAAACAGGTTTCAGCCTTTTGAAAGTGGTTTATGTGCCCTGAACTGTTGTGTTACAGATTTGAACCGGATTCTGATCACTTATTAGTTTATATGTAATTTCTATTCCTAGCCTTATGCCAGTAAAAGTATAATGTCTGTACCTACTATTAGAGTAGGGCAGGACAAATACATCCCACGGACTGCATACAGCCTGACAGGCAATTTCATCCAGACCATGGGCGCCCACCAACTAATTGTACCCTGCCCAGCCTGCGCACCTCGCTCCCACCATGTGCATGAAAGGTCCTGGTCCAGCCAGCACACAGCTTTCAGGCAGGGCTGCTGCTGTCACAGCTGCAGCTGCTACGGGGCCCACTCAGCTTCCCTGACCTTTAGTGGCTCCTCCTGCCTCTGCTGTACTCTGGGCACCAGGTAGGGAAGCCTCAGGAGTGGAGGGCGATGGGGAGATGCAGCTGGGTGGGAGTGTGGGGCTAGCAGGAGCACAGATCTCAGGTAGGCATGGTGTAGGTGTGAGGGAGGGTCGGTGGTGTGGGAACCTGCCACACACTCCTCCATGGCACACAGCCCTTGCCACTGGTGGTAGCAGCATGTGGAGGCCCTCGGGGCACTCGTGGCCTGTGCAAGTGGTGCTGCCTGGCAGCGCGCGGCTCCAGTCAGAACTGCACATGGCAGCAAGGAGCGCAGCCAGGCTAGCTTGCCTCTACTGTGTGGGGCTCCCCATGGTGCATGTGCAATTCCCAGCACTCATGCACCACCAGGGCAAGCCCCATGCAATGAAAACTGCTGCCTTCCCCACCACATGCAGCTGTGGGACTGCACCAGAAATGGCCGGGAGCCATGTCCCCTGCTTGTGTGGGGGCAGGCAGGGGGAATGCACCAGGCTTCATCATACAGGGTTTCCCCCTGGTGGCACATGAGTGCCAGGAGCTGCACATGTGCCACAGGGAGCCCCACATGATAGAGATGGGCTGACCTGGCTGTGCTCCTTGCTGCCATGTGCAGCTCTGGCTGGAGCCATGTGCCACCAGGTGGCAGTGCCTGCATAGGCTATGAGCACCCTGAGTGCCCCCCACCTGCTGCTGCTGATGCTGCTGCCAGTGGTGGGCACTGCGCACCTTTGGGGGTAAGTGGAGGGGTCCCCACAGCACCCCCACCCTTCCACAAACCCCACATACCCACACCCATCCCCCACAACCCCCCGCCATATACACATGCCCTGCAACATACCCTATGCCCCTCCACACACACAGCCACACCCTCAGAACCCCCACACACCCTCCCACACCCCACCATACACACATACAGACCCCCAACCACACCCTCCACACTCCTCCACACACAATATACAAGATTAAGACTTTATTTTTTAACTATTATACAATCATCTCTAAAACACTAAACATGACAAAATATTTTTTTTGTAATAAAATTAAAATATCTTATAGTAGGTGATTGACTTTTAGAATATGATTTTTTTTCCTGGTTCAAAGATTGCCATCCCCCCACCTTCCAAAAGGAGTATTTCCAGGGGCAAGACAAGGGACTTCTGGTGGCAAATGTCAGGGGTTAGGCCTGGGACTGCTGGTCCCAAGATAGTGACCAGGGGGTGGGGCACCTGTCAAGGGGCTGGGCTACCCTTGCAGCCTTTGACAGCTCACCAAAACTCATTAAGCGGCCCTCCAGCTAAAATAATTGCCCACCCCTGCCTTAAGAGACAGGTACTGAATTCTACCAAGCCTTGAAAGTTAAGATGAGGAGCTGAGATGTTATCATACAGCAAGCAAAATGTTTTGTAAAATATGACTACTGTGTTTGGCTTAAGGCAAGGGACTGCTTCTTTATGTGTACTGATACAGTGCGCAATGCAATGGGAACACAACTCCAGTGGCAGTGTGACAGGGAAAAAAAAGGGGGTTGTGACTGCCTGGCTACTGTCTCCTGCCACCACATGCAGGTGAAGAGACAACCTCTCAACACCCAATCTGTTGCAGCCATAAGGTTGCAAAGAATGTGTGTGTGTGTGGGGGGGGGGGGTGGGGGGGGGGGGGGGGGGAATGTGTGTATGTATTATTTGTTCAAGTTTTGACTCAGGTTTTGTTTGATCATCTTATCTTGTCATACTATGCTCAAGTTTATAGATTTTACAACCAGCACATCACAAATGACTGAACTAAACGACCACTAATAATGTTCATAAAGTAATTTTGGGGAGATGGGGAATACTGGACACTAAGCTCTCAAGCTTGGAGTAGCAAGATATGGGCATGGAATTTGATGTTTCTGAATGTATGGATATCATGTTTAATGAAACCTGCTTTGTGTGGGTTTTTTAAATTTTTTTTGACACAAAAGTCCAACCATCAAGTTCTGTCCTTAGTTCTTCAACAAGCACCCTTCCACTCAACTCAAAACAAATTCAGTAAAATGTAAAATTTATGAGAATGGAATATACCAGAACTCGAGATTGGATTTTGAGTGGTTTCTGATTGACATTCATCAGTGTCAATCACTGATTGAAAAAATTCTAGTTGCAAGGCACATATTTTTGCCTACATCTTCAGCTGGTGTAAGTATATGTAGCTTGACTGATTTCAGGGGCTAACTTGATATGGCCCAGCTGAGAAGCTGGCCATCTGCAATTCTATTTTGTATAAAATGTTATTGAATCTGACTCAATATTGGTGCCCTTTTGTTAAATAATTCTGTTGCTTTATTATTTTCAACAGGACAACATTTTTAAAATAGAAGATTCTCATTTTGAAAATGGCCGAGGGAAAAGTCCCTATGACCCCAAGTTGCTGACAGCTTCTCTTTTGATAGGTATGTGCCATAATGTAAAATAAATTAGACCAACCTTTACCTTACATATCCACCAGTTTAATTCATTTTATTTTTCATACCACAGCATTTATAAGAGGTTGATTGTTTATTTCTCAATATCATTCCTGGTTGATTTGGAATATGGATTATCAAAGTGTTGGGGTTTTTTAGAAATAAGGTGATTGTATGCAGATTCTGTTTTGCTTTATTTTTCCCAGTTGAAGGTCTGATTCTGTAAAGTGTTAATGACCCCCAGTCCAGGCAGGTCAGTAGGATTAAGGGTTCCTCAAAAATCAATAAGCATAACACCTAGGTGCTGATTCTACAATTAACAACTTGCAGGGGCCAGGGTTTACCCACATAAAGTCCAGTTAATGTAACTGAGAAGATCACCATTGAAATGAACTTTTCAAGGTTAGTTGTGTTTAAATTAATGGTAGACGTGCATCTTAGGCATCTTAATGGTAGACGTACGTGCAGACATTAAAAAAGCCAGAGGCAGAATTGATCTAAGTTACGCAGTTGTCTGTAAGTGGCACAGTTTAGATAGGTAGCAAACCGGACACATGTTCACCCTTTGGTGTGCCAAACTTCTCTTCTGTTAAGGGTATAGACCAGTCTCCGATTGCTTACACCAATAAAAGTGTAATGTCTGTACCTAGCCTTAAATGCCTTGGATAGCTCAACCTCCCCTTTTATTTTAACATGTAATTTGTTGTGCTCCTGCCGTCTCATTCCCAGATTTTTTTTAAAAGGGACAATAATGAATGTTGTTTCAAGGAAAAAAAAAATGTCCTCCCCTTATCTAAGCAGTTAAATCTTCTCAGGGTTAGCCACTGTCCTTGACACATAACTTGGCTCAAGGGAAGTAATTAAAACTTGAGATCTAGTTGTTTGATAAAATTTCAGTTTCAAGGAGCAAGCAGTGGATTTTCAAAAGTCTGTAGCTCTCTGTCTTGCAAAAATCCTTCAGAAATAACAAGTAGCCTCACCTAGGATATTTTCCTTATTACTTTTCAAACATAGGCAGTTGTAGTGCTTTACCCAATAACCATCCATGTCCATTTCTACATTTAGACCAGACATGACTCATAAAAGAAAGCAAGAAAACATAGTCCAGAGTGTGCCTAGTTTCCCTGCTTTTAGAAGCCCCTAATGATTGCAGGTGACGAGATGCCCTGGGGACACGTAATTTTTTAAACAAGAAAGAAGCACGCACCTTGCTCCAACTTGCACCTTCCAAATGAAAAGAAAAAAAAATCACGTGCCTAAAAGGCCAGTGTATAAATTGGTGCCTGGAGCAACTTTAATTTGTGGCAGGGCTGCTGGAATGACTTGACTATTTACTTTAATATTCAGTAAAGAAAGAAGATGATGACAAGCCAGTATTACATGGTGCATACGGTATGCAACCACACAGAGTCAGCAGGGTCTAGTCTTTCACATTCTTTTTTTTTCACTTGGGCCTGAACAAATATGATCTTATTTCTCTTGGCTTTGCTTTAATGTCTTTAAAACATTGTTGTTCTCATAGGCATTCTCAGTGCCTAACTGGTTTTTGCTCTGTCATATATTCCTCTTTATAGATCAGGATCCCTCAGGATCTTGTTGGTTGATTGTGTTTCAGGGTTCAGTTAGACCCATGGATTTATCAACACTTTGCAAGAAGTTCCAGGCAGGACCTAGAAATAACAATCCAGGTCCTTGTATTTTAACTACAATACTATCCTTGCCTGTCAGCCATGTTATTATCTTCCTGTGTTACTAATTAAATCACTGTTAGCTTTCTTTACTATAAAAGTTTGCTAGGTCCTTTACAAAGTGTTGGCCAGATTCACCCATGCTGGTTTGCCCAGTCTTTAGGTCTAAAGCAGAAATGTAAAGCAGGAAGCACAACTTAGCTGCATTTTCTACTACATCATTTTCTACTTAGCTGCATTTTCTAGTGCACCTATAGGATTTTTGAGCAAACTGGCATAGCCTCCAAAGTAAGTGGGATCAGCCTGAGAGGGGATGGAGCCAAACAGGTTGGAAGATGAGCTGATCAAGCCACAAATGTATTAGTGTGTTCTCTGATCCACTTGGAGCAGTCCCTGGAGTAGATGGGGAAAGGAGGGCACTCAAAAGTTGGTAGAGCCAAGCGGTCTAGGAAATACTCTGCTTGAACGGAATTGCTTCTTATAATAGAATACTTTACAGAGAGCAGAGCTCCATCTTCTCTTGCCCTTCCCTATAATGAAACCATCTCTAAAATACATCCACCTCTGACATAAAGTGAATCCTTTACCACTCCTCTTCTACTCTCCAACACTAAGTGTTTTAAAAAAAATAGAAATAAGTAATTTCTTAAAGGTAAAAGAAAAGATTTAGGTGAAGGGAGTGTAATTATCCAAGCTGGAATTTATTTAAGGAAGATGTGAATATTAATTTCAATAAATGCCCTAAGATCTCTGATAGCTGTTAGACACCAGGGTCTCATTTTTAATGTCTCGTCTAAAAGAAACCTTTATATGTGTTGAAAGTATCTTCAATTTTCCTCTCTCTTCTAATAAAATTCAATAATGATTTAAAGAAGCAGTTTATCATTACAAAATGGTTTCAATATTTTTTTCCAAACTGTGTTTCTTATTCCATCCACCTGCAAACAGTTTTCATTATTTTTTTAAGACCTGTTCATTAAAAGTAGCTATTGCTTCTCTGCTCTGAGTAAATGCCATTTGGGAATATGATATGGCCAGGTCCTGAATAGTCTAAGCTATTACATAGCCATCATCTCCCATCTATGTATTGCTAACAAAACATCATGCATGTGTGCAAGATGATGTACAGAAATGTAAGGAGGCCTCATCCAGGAGTGCTGCCGGCATCTGTTTCAGGACAGGAGAAAAAATGAAAGGCACCTTGGATTGCATGTGGAACAGTCACAAGAAAGATAATCAGCTGATTTGTTAGTTGGAGACAATCAGGCTAAAATTTTCCAAAGAGCTTCAAAGAGTTAGACACCCCCAAAAGTGCTGACTTTCATGTGTTCCTTGTACCAGGAACTTTTAAAAAGTGTTTAGGTCCTTACAGATGTTAAGGTGTCCTATGTGCAACTGTAAGCAACATACGACCGAGATTCTGAAAGTTCCTTAAAAGTCCAAAATGGGTGTTAATGAGATTTAAAGGGTTCTAGATGTCTGCATAAGGATCTGGGCCTTATTGCTTGTCTTAACTTTCTTCATTAAATTCAATGCAAGATTTGCTGTTGATGCACACTAACTATCCAGTTTTCCTAGTAGTGTGACAGAATTATCTGCCTATCTGGAATCATAATTCACTGTAGCATACTTCTTACCCATGATAACAACTTGCACAGTTTAGCCTTGGTTTTGCTTTCATCCTCTGATTGTCATCATTTGCAACACCTTAAAACAAGTACTCTTCAAGAATTCAACAATTCTTCTTCCTTAAGCGCTAAAGACAATAAATACAGAAAATATATTAAAATTATTTATTTTTAGCTGTTTTGGTAGCTAAAGAATTCTGGACTATACACTTAAGGTTCAGTGAACAGTTTTGTTCCTTCAGTGCACCAAGGGAGATTGTTCCTTTTAAAAAGCTAACAATGAGGGTGGGGGGAAAAACATAAGTTGTGTGCTTTAATAGTCATTAGGGTTGTGTGAAATAGCACCGTTTCATTTCGACTTCCATTTTGCCATTTTGAAGGGACAGTGTTTCATTTTGTCATTTTGTTTCAGTTGGAAGTATTGTTCTGTTTCGTTTTGTCAAAACTGTTTTACTGTTTTGACGCAGTTCAGCGTTTTGCCCATAGGCTATAATGGGGAATCATGAAAATGCCTACAACTTTGTCACTTCTTGGCTGATTCAGATGAAAGTTGCAGGGATGGTAGCCCCTTCTGCGGGCATGATGTCTGCTAAGCTTCAAGGAGATAGGTGCAGGGATTTTTGGGAAACTGCACCTCAAACATTTCAATGCAAAACTCATATCACTTGCTGGCAGTGGCAGCCCGCTGTCATCTCACGTGCAGATCTGGGGGCCTGCACCCCCTGGGAGGGCTGCAGGGCTGTGCCAGACTCTTCCCAGGGGTTGCAGGCTGCCAGATCTGCATGCAGGAGGACAGCAGGCTGCCACTGATGGCTGGGGCTAGCGCCAACACCTAAGTCTGCCCAGCACAGCCTGCGCCGAGCGCCGGGAAGCACCCAGTGGTGGCGCTGGCCCCAGCCAGCAGCGAAGCCTGATGTCATCCCGCACAGAGATCCAGGGGCCTGTGCCTCCCAGGAGGGCTGCGGAGCTGTGCCAGAATCCTCCCAGCGGGTGTGGGCCCCCGGATTTGCATGCGGGATGACAGCAGGCTGCCGCTGCCAGCTGGGGCCACCGGCAGCACCAGGCTCCAGTCTATACCCAGAACAGAACAGAAGTTCAGCACAAGTAGACTAGTTTAAGAATGGCAGAACCCAGTCTAAGATTTGCCCACCCCACTCCCAATCAAAGGGTGATTATGTATTTTGTTTGCTACTGATCTAAACTACACCGCTAACAGAAAACCACATAACTTAGATTGATTTGGCCTCAGGCTTTATGAATGTTGGTACCTAGCCAATATGAAGCTGTCACATCGTATGCTGGTGCAAACCAGGAAACCATGGCTAAGTAAAAACAGTCAAAAAGCCAGAGATGAAATCAATTCAGTCTTTGCAGGTTTCTCTGAGTTGCATAGATTGGACTAATAACTGAACTGAGATTCACTTTTCTGTTGAAGCAGCCAGATGTCTGGACTGGCACAGGCCAGAAAGGGGCACTAGAGCAAACCTCCCAGCCTGCCAGTATTGATGAGTCCATCTGACTAGGGAATATCCCTGATTGGCTGCCCAGCACACACCCCAAAGTCTCTACTGTCTCCCTGCAGTGAGGGGAAGGAGGCTCCCATCCAGGGGCTGGCTCCTGCAGTTGGCCCATGTAGGGGGGGCCGTATACTTCAGGGGGCTTCCCCCACCCTGGGCTGAAGTCCCCCAAGCCCTGGTCTGTCTGACTGTGCAGGGGAGGGGTGGGCGGATACCCTCTGCTCCCATGGCTGGGCAGACCAGGATTCAGGGGACCTGGGGCCATGACTTGAGTTGAGGGCTTTGATATCCTGCCCACCCCCTCCTCTCTGCTGCCCCACAGGGCTGACAGGTGCATACAGGATGCAGGCTGGGAAGCAGAGGCAGAAGGTTTGTTGCCTCACCTCTGTGACAGTTTGGGCCAGCTAGGCGCTCGGCTGGAGCAGCAGAGCATGACCCACAGTCCAGCTGGCTGCCCTGTTAAGATGGCCTGGGATTCTAGGAGACTGCAAAGTAACTTGTGTCAGGAGCAGATCTGGGACAGAAGTTTGATAGACTAGTCTAACCTGAAGTGATTCAGTGTGATGCTACATCCATTCAGGTCTATCTTAAATCAGGTTCAGCCATTTTGAAACTGATCTGTGTGCTGAACTTCTGTTCTGTTACAGGTGTAGACTGGTTATCAATTACTGATACTGGTTTATATGTAATTTCTGCCTCTAGCCAATGTTTCTTTCCTTTCTTGGTGCACCTCTGTAGCTTTTCATAGCACCTCATTTGTGAAGTGACATTGTAAAGTGCAGAGAGACTCTAAATGGAATCTCAATTAATTGCTGCACTATTTGCTTAATTTCAATAATCTGTTATTATAGCTGGAATTTTGCTTTTCTTTAATGACCTTCCCATCTGTTGACAGCTAAGAAATAAAAATGGTGCTTGTTGCTTGTCCCTTGATTCATATTGATTTATCCTGACTCACATGGGAGTGGAAGGCAAGAAAATGAGGGTAAGGTTAAAAAAAGGTTAAGAGGAGCATCAAAGATATTTTCACAAGCTAAAAGGGTTGATGCTCTTTAAAATCTCAGCCTCATATGCTGTACATAATAAAGGCTATAATTAAGTGATTGTCTCCCTTTTAAAAAGAAGTTGAAAATGACACAGAAGAATGATAAAACGTTAATTAATGATATGCTGTTCTGTTTCGCTTCTGATTACACCTCCTGCTGGGCATGACTGGTCTATTTGCTTCTAATCTCTACTGTGAATTCATTCAATTCCACGCCTTTCTGCTATCATGTTTTCACCCTTCCTGACTTTCATGACTACCATATGGTACAGAGTCACTGTAGGTTCAATTGATAATTCTATGCTGTCAGTATTTCAGAGGAGAGATGACAGTGTTTTCCAAGAGGCGTATTTGGACATGGCTGTCCTACCATGGAAATGTCTAAAATTGGCATGAAAATCATAAGCTTGTTTCCAAAATGTGTTCTAAATCAGATTGTGGTGGGATTCATTCTGGCCATGCAGAATCTATTACCTGAGCTTCAGAAAACAGTTGTTTTTTGCTCAGGTACCCTTCTCACTGGCAGTTCTTTTAAGTCAGATACATAAAGATCCTCAGCAATAGGAATGATCATAGGAATGGTGATACATAAGGGAGGTAATATGCTAGTCCTGATTTCAGATGCAGCAATGAAAGGATTCAGACCCTCAAAGTGCAATTTCAGCTTCCTAAAACCAGAATATCTCTATGGAGTAAGTGCATTTGCACCAAGAAAACTGATACCATAATCTGGCTCTACCCATCTGACCTCTTGAAACTTTTTATGGATCTGATCATTGTATATCTAATTCCTTCTTATGGAATTCCCCTATTCATCAAGTGGTCTAGCATTACAGTGACTAGTGCCAAAATGCAGGGATCTATCTTGGGACTTGCTCCTGGTCTTTGGAAGTAGAACCGCATTATCCTGTGTCCTCTGTGGCCTTTCTGATTAAGTCAGCAGTGCCATATGCAGGACTATATTATTCTGTGAGTTGCATCTCAGATATGGTTGCCTGCATGCTACTTATGGAGATCATTTTCCCCCTTCTTCACAGCCCTCTAAGAGCTGCTAGTGCCACCGTGAGAAGCATAAACTTCAGAAAAAGAAAAGCCATGTTCTCTCCCCCACACTGCAAATGGTACTCAGGAAGTCACTCCTAAAGGATTTTATGCCTAGCAGTTCACATTTGAAGAATTTAAGGAAAGAACTCAGAGGCCTCCTAATCTGGGAACCTATAAGCATTACTTTTCCACTGGCCAATTCCTTGTAACCATTTATGCCTGTGCAAAGTGGCTATAAACTACTAGCGTTCTGACTTGACAAACTGGGTCTAAAATCTTTTAAATGTCTGATTGTCCAGGTCAGCGGGACAAATACAGAAGTATGTCTGAAATAAAAATCAGCACCACAGTATAAAAGCTGGTACTGTATGCTCTTATATTCAATAAGGGGAATACGTTTTACTGCATTATACAGTTATCTCATTCTGGTCCATATATGCATGAGTATAACAGAAAACATAGTTGCCATGCCTTTCTGTTTATCATGTAATATTTGATATCTTTCTAAACTGACCCAGCTTTTGGAGGCAAGTCATTAGGTGACAATAGTAACTTTTGTTCCAAAAATTAAATTTGCCGGCCCCTCTGATTGTGAAAAAGATCCTCAAAATGTGACCGGAGTGCATCAGAAATCAGAAGACAAAAGAACCCAGAATGTATTTATTTATTAATTTTAAATTCCATGTCTTTTAGTTAAGTCTCATGGTCTTGAGGGTCCTTAGAGTTGTCATCAGTGGATAAATATTTGCTCCTTTCCTGACAAAATTCTTACAATGATCTCATTTCATCCTCCAGATGGAGAGTTGTACTCTGGGACAGCGGCGGACTTCATGGGTCGAGATTTTGCCATTTTCCGAACTCTGGGCCACCATCATCCAATCAGGACAGAGCAGCATGATTCTCGGTGGTTAAATGGTATGCATGATGTACATGTATCCAGTGTTATGTTTGTTCAGCCTATAAAGTTACATACCAGAAACAGTTTCCTTCTAGCAACATTCATGGACCACATTTCTCTTTTATTTGGAGCAGAACTTTGTCTTAAACTAGTTAAACTAATCAAAAGTGATTTATAAAGGAGCATATTTGTTTTTAATTACAATGAGATTTGTGGAGTGTGATTAAATTTAAAACATATCCACAGACTGCACCTAAAGCAACATTGTATCGCAATAACAGATTTTGAACTATGTAAGTAAAGCAGGATGTCTACTTTTGAGAAATGACTGACAAGAGTCTAAGGACAGAGGCCAGAGTGAAAGCTTTCAGGAGTTATACAATATATTGCAATATTTGACATTGGCCTTCAGGAAAAAAGAAAAGTAGACACACGGAACATGTAAAGCATGCCCTAACTCCCAATATTGTGGACTAACAAAGGAGTCTTGGGTAATGTAGGACTTGCTTCCTTTATTTAAAATCACAGTTTGGAGTAACTTCTATTTCTTGTGTGCGCTCAGATCCATAACTGCCTGACAGGTGCAACCACCTAGCAGGCATATGTCATCAAAATGCATGTGTTGCTATACAAAGGATTGGCCCAGCTCCAGCAGTCATCAAAATTTCCACTGATTTAGATCAAAAACTGGATGCACAAATGTGTGGTCATTTTTCTGCAAGAACATCTGCTTGCCTTCATATTTCTACAAGGCTGATCCATGATGACTGGTTTTGATGATTCATTTAAAGAAGTGGTTCTCAGGAATTTTAGACTCAAGACACCCCTTGTTAGACTGGAGACAGCCTTTCATAACTTTTGTGAATTGAGTGGCACTCCATTTCAAAAACTAATTTATTTATTACAGTGTTTACCTCTTTGCAGAGGAGCAAGGCAGTGGGCATGGGGGAACAGCCAGGCAGGGAGAGTCTGAATCTGTAACTTAACCCTGCCCTTATCTGCTTATTCCTTTCACACCTTGCTTATTTACTGACACTTCCTGCATCACCTGTTAAAGGAGTTTGCAGCACCCTAGAGTACCCCATCGCCCCAGTTGAGAATCACCTCTATCTGAGAATCACTAAAAATAAGAATATGAGAAATGGGTCAGATGAATGGTCCATCTAGTCCAGTATCCTTTTTCCAACACTGGCAGAAGTTGATGCTAGAGGGAGAGCAGATATATCTGGTGTCATCTGCCCCCTATCCAATACCCTCTGTGCATCCACCATTATTGGCTTAGAGATGCCAGAGAAAACACCCCCAACCATTCTGTTCACTGATTTAAAGTAATGGGTGTTTCTCTAAGATTTCCCTCCTCTGGAGCATGCCATGCCCACCCATCCCTAATTCTTGATGAAATCCTTTTAAGTAACAATTATAAATAAAAATTTAAATAACAGCATAAGTGATAGTGTGGGGGAGAGGGTACAACTCTGCACTACTGCAGCTGCCCCTGCTGCTGCCAAGAGCTGGGTCCAGCTGGGCTACAGCTCCACGCCCTGCCATTGGCACAGAAATCTGGGGGGGCATATGCCTCCCTGTGTCCCTCCCCTCAACATATCACCTGTGGTCTGCAGCTCATGCTCAGTGCAGCAAAAGAAACCCCAGGTTGGCATCAGCATCAGTTGTGGATGGACCTGACAGGTTTCAGGTGGGGATTGGGGTGTCCACCCAGGTCCACAGCTGATGCTGCCATATCAGTGCTGGGTGGAAGCAGTCCTGGCTGCCTGTGCAGCACAGTGGAAAGACCCCTGCCCACCCACCCACCTGGCACCACATCCATGATTTGGCAGTCTGGATCCAGCCCGTAGCTTGTAGTTTGCCCACCCCTGTTATACACTGTACATCTAGACTGTGTTCTTGCTGTTCCACCCACTCTCAAGCACACCCAACCCATGTACTTCTACTGTCATGTGCTAAGTATAGAAATACAGTGATGAACTACTTCAGAAATGGTGGGTGGGGGGTGCCTCCATGGCTGTTCTGAAGTATGCTGGAGACCTGGGAATGAGATTGGGGGGGATGGGACTTCTGACAGTACCATGAATGCAGCATAGACAAGTCCCCAGTGAGCTTGCATGTTTAATGCCATTAAATAGGAATTAGTAATATATTTCCTTCTAAAGATTAGAGCTTACTCTGTAGGAGTAGGTTGAACCCACTGGCACACACATTTCTGAATCCATCAGATTTTTGACATTCATATGTTTTGCACTTTCCATGCCTTACTTACATTTGCAGTGAGGTCCAGGTATCCCTGCTTGCATTCAGAGTTCAGTGTAGTTGCAAAAATGCAAACCTAGACTTTTCAAGTACAAAAACAGTTTCCCTTTTGAGAGTTGACATTTTATTAGCTATTACTTGTCAATATTTTAATATCTTGTGGTCAGGTCTTAAAGATCTTTGCAGGAAAGCTTTTTTTTTTTTATTTGAACTACCATATTTACTCAAAGAAAAGTTTTTTTCACCCAATCAACATGAAGGAAAAAGCTCCTCGTCTTACATTCAAATACAAGAAAACCTCATTAAAAGTGTTGTCTATTATTAAAATGCTGCCAAAAGCAGCATATGCTCAAAATTAGAAACCAACTATGAAGTTAATTAAATGAGCCAACTCTGAGCCTGACTATAAAACACAAGGCCCATATTGGGCAAATATAGTGATGGAAACCTACCAAATTCCCAACCCTCCCCCCAATTTCATGTCTCAGGCCAAATGAGCCAAATCAATTTCAGACTCCATCAACTGAGTAGAGTTCAGCCATTCAGGTCCATGTGGCACTACCACTGGCAAGTATATGACTTCCCAGACTCTTCAGCCTGGGGCTTCAGATACTTCCAAAGTCAGTTCTGCCCATCTAAATAAGATATATACTAGTGCTCATGGAGCTCAGTCTCCCTCAGCACTGATTCTTTTCCAAGTCATGGTGAGCTACTACATTGAATACTTTCCAGCATCCTCTTCACTCCCACAGCTGAGTTTCACCTTTCTTCCCCATTTCCAGTGATTCCCATTTCCTTATAAGCTTTCAGTGTCTGGCAAACATCACAAAATGGGGTCCTAAGCTGTTCACCCAGAATCCCTCTGTCTTTCCCTCTCTCAGCTAGTTGCCCTCCATGAAGTGGAGCCAGTCCAGGTCGCCCCATGCCTCATCTGCATATAAAATTTTTAAAGATCCCAGGCCTTGTGACAAGAACGCCCAGTTCCAGTCATGTTTGGGGAGCTAAATAGCACGTGGATGTTTTGTGGGGGTATCTGGAGTATACACACACATACTGAGCAATGAGGGGGCTGTCGGATCACTGTGGCTTGAAACATTGTTTTCTGCTGGGGCCTAGCCTCATTTGCCTGCATACAGGCAAATGACTATGGGTACCCATAGACTTAGTTCATCCCAAATTGATGTATTTGACATTTTTTGAAACTGCTGCAAGTTTTAGCACAGGTGCTCCAAACACACACTTTAAAGCAGCAACCCACTTAATATAATAAGTTGCTGCTTAAAAGTATGTGTTTGGAGCACCTGTGCTAAAACTTGCAGCAGTTTTAAAAAATGTCAAAAACATCAATTTGGGATGAACTAAGTCTATGGATACCCATAGTCATTTGCCTATATGCAAATGACTATAGGCATGCTTATTTAAAAGTCAGTATTTTTACATTTACCCCTAACTTCCATGTGCTCAGAGAGAGTATAGTTTGACAGAGGGAGAGGCTGCAGAGGAAGGAAGTGAGAGAGAACTGGGGAAGGAGACCACTTGACCCCTCAGATAGTTTTCCCAGCTGTAGCAATGTGAGGGAGACGAACTCAAGGCAAACCTCCAATTAGATTCAATACCTGGAAAATTATACAAATTTATAGTTTTTCCATATGTATTTTCTAATTATTGAGGAGTTGTTTTATATTGAGTAACCTTATATTCATATAGATACATTATATAGAATAGCCAACACAATTGATCCTGACTGAGCATTCAAGGAACATTTGTAATGCAAATAAGAAATAAATAAAATAATACTGACAAAAGACACAAAATTTGATTCTTTACCCATTAAAATTAGTAGCAAAACTCCTTGGACTATAATGAGAACAGCTTCAGATCTAGTGTATATTGTTTCTGCTGTCAGGTATTGCTGTTAAGCCAGAAATATTTATTTAGATAATAGACAGGATTTTTGGACTTCAGAGAACATTCAAGTTCAAGGCAACGGTCTTTTTTCCTGCTTATAGTGATAGTATCTGCTAGGATAGACAGTATCTTACTATCTAACAGATTACTGTTAAGGATATTATAGCACCTTCTTTCCTTGTGATGGCCTTGCTGAAATGAAGTCGGACCACGCAAGTAAAAGCTGCTTTTGTACAGTAGATTCACACAGTGACAGCTGACTCAGGAGCATTTATGCAGTGGGAAAGCACAGCCATTGTCCACAGACCCTGTACTTCATCGCTGAAAATGTGTCATTCCTTTGTGGATTCAGTTATCAGTCTCTCAGCACTGAATGTGAGAACTGCTTTTCCCAAATTAGCACTCAGGTTACATCTGACAGGGTGCAGAAACCAGAACTGCTTTACTCTGAAGATAGAGAGGGCTAGAAGAACGCACACAAAGAACTTAAAAACCCTGAGCCCTCTTAAAATTAAATATGATTATTGAGCCAGCATAAAAGTGGAGATACAATGTTTTACATTATACAAAGGGAATAAGATGTTCAGATGTAAATATACTGCATTCTAGTATGGAGTGGCCCTATAGGATTCAATAAGGCAGGAATGGAGTAGGGTCTGTAGAAATCATTCTAAATAAGCAGAATCTATATAACATGATAGAAAATTATTTTTCTTATTTTTTAAAATGATACTGGGTATTATGCTGTAGAATCCTAAAGTTGGCTAAAAAATCCATTAGTAACTATTATTCATTATTTGAAGGCTTTAGAACTGTTCCATTACATTCTTACTGATAAGGTTCTGCCAACATTTCCATTGAATATTCCTATTTTCAGAGACTTACAAGGAAGTCCAAAAACAATAATCATTTGGGGCTGAAACTTTGCAGACACACCAGTCCTTTGAGTTCTCTTTTTCTATTTATCTTTTAAAAAGCGTATTTATAAAATAAGTTCCCTGGTTTCCCTGCAATGAGAGTGCATGCATTTCTAGTTAAAGTGTCAGCACGGAAAGTTGCAGTAAGATTTTTATATTCAAACTCGGTATGCACCTGATAGGGTGAACTTTCCTATTCCTTCCCACAGTTTCCTTCTGGAGCAACTTCTTCATGGTCATACTCTATTCAGTTCTACCTTATTCCTTAACCTCTGAAATGACTGCCAACTAGGGTGTCAGCTGACTGCCAGTTTGCGAATGGTGTTTTGTCGCCAGCTGACTGCCAGTTTGCAGTTTTTATGGTGTTCCCAGCATCAGTGGTGTGTTACTGGGGACCTCAGTTTATCTGACATATCTTGTCAAAGAGATGCAGGGTGTCTAGGGTCAAGAGTTTTCCATCACAGTGCTTTTGTCAGGAATTTTTCACTTTGAACAAGCATGGATGTTCTTGTTAGAACCAGAGAGAGGAAGCTCTCCCTCAACATAAAAAGCTAATAGAACAGGGATTGAAAGATTATGAGTGCATGTGAGAGATGATGAGTTCCTGCTATACCTGGTTGAGAAAAGGAATGCGAATGTCAATCTTTCATGTCCCAAGAGGCATGATTGGCCAGTACTGCACTCTGGGCAATGGTGGCAGTACAGGAGCAGCAACAGTGGCTGGATGTTTGCTGCTGCTGAAGGAGGTGTTGCTCTTTTTTTGCTGCTGACAGGTGTCAAGTGGCCAGTTAAACACTGGTTTTGAGCAACAAAAAAATGAGGCAACCTCTCCCTCAGCCGCAGTGAATCACCAGATGTTGCTTCTCTACTACACGCTGCTGCTGCTCTTACTCTCTGCTGCTGAAGCTGGAGTTGGAGCTAGAACTGTTGTAGGGAAGATGTAGGGTTGAGTTGAGAAAGGGTGGAATGGGATGATGGAGGACGGGGAACAGGAGGTGAGGCACCCCCTAACTCCACTCCAGAGCCTCACCTTAGGCAACACCCTGCTCACTAGGGCTGTGCAAAGCTTCGGTCGCTGATTCGATTCGGAAGTGATTCGGTTCGATACAGCGGGCGAATCTCTGAATACAAATCAAATCAAGAAACACGTTAATATATCTGAATCTATCAGAAGCCTCTGAATTGATTTGAAGAGATACGATGATTCAGCCATAGACACAGCTTTATACATTTTTTCCATGTACCTCAAGGTACCAGGCACGGCTTGTGATATTAGGGTGGATGGAGCATCCCACAGGAGCATGGGGGGCAGTCCCCTGCACACTCAGCAGCAAACCTGGAAGTGGACCAGAAGTACTTCCAGTCCACTTTCGGGTCCTCTGTCGAGTGTACGGGGCACTGCCCCCCCTCCCCATGCTCCCGTGTGATACTCCATTTGTCCCACAATCTTAGTGTTCACGAGCAGTGCCTGGTATCTCAAGGCACATAGAAAAAAAAACATATAAAGCTGTGTCTACAGCTGAATCACTGATTCTACAACTCAGAATTGAATCTTCAGATTCACATTCAGCCAAATCAAATTGGGACAGTGACCTGAATCAATGAATCGAATCACTGCCCCCTGACTCGGGCCTAATCTGAATTGAATACTTCCCGCTTCACATACCCCTGCTGCTTACCCACACATCATTATGCTACTGCCTTAACCACTTGCCATAGTCTGGAAGCATGTGGAATTAAAGACAGAAAGGTGCTATTTTGATTATGGATAGATTAGAGTAGTGATTCTCAGCTGGAGATCCTTTAGAGGGTGCCACAGGGTGCCACACGATGTTAGTACTGTGAGGTATGCAAACTTGGTTCATAAGATAACGGTCACAGATTTTAAATAGGAATCCATAGTGTTAAAACCACTCTGCTCTGTTGTAATCTTTCTTTGCAACAGAAGGATTCCTCTTGTATTTGTCTGTGGTCAAAAAGCCCGAAAAAGCTGAGCGCTGACATTTTCCAAGGTGTGCCATGAATCTAACAAGGGGTGCCTCAAGTTTAATGAGGAGCATCTTGAGTCTAAAAAAGGTTGAGAACCACCAGTAGAGGGTCAGATCCTGTCCATGACTTTGTCTTCTATGAGTTGCTTCAGCACTACAAAGTAGACAGAGGGATGCCGTAGCAAAGCAGCTGGGGATTCCCTTGATACAGTGGGAAGTCCCCAGTGATCTAAAACCAGCATGTTCAGCTGCACACCATCCAGTCCCCTCTCCCAGGCGTAAGAGGCATTTCTGGATGGGCTGAGGGCATGGCTGGAGGCGAGGAGGGGGAAGGGAGCTGCAGTGCAGCGTACCAAAACTAATGCTAAGCAATGCAAACTCAGCGTACTGAAGCTACTGCTCAGGTTGAAAGGAATAGAAATGTGGTTTAGATCCAACCCTGCCCTGACCAGGTTCTAAGCTGAGCACAGAGGATCTGGCCTCGAAGTTGTAAAGCAAATAATCATAAACATGTATTTTGAGAGAAAACAGTATTCAGAGTGGAATACAGGGCATTTTAAATTAAATGAAAGTACAAGAGTTGCATTAAAGGAGCATTATACATCTTTTTTGCACCTACAAAAGCAAAGAAATTCTGGCTGGGCACACCCTCTTCACAGCAGCCTGAGGTAATGACAGAACGTCAGGCTGGATCTCCAGTCTTAACTTGGCATTTCCTTGCTTTCTGTGGATTTAAACCACCCCCTTGATATTATTTTAGCATCCTTTCTGTGGCTTAATATTTAAAATGGGATAGTAGCTCTGCTTAGTCCCCTGGAGACAATGTCCTTGGTAATCTTTACTTTACGGTTATATAAACAGCTGAGTATTATAGAAGCTGAGCGACTGTTCAATAAAAAAGAAAATGCCCTCTTAAATTTCACAGGCTCCAAGGCAGGAAACATGGGCTTGATCCTCTTATGACATTTGTATAGAGCTTTATTGCCATCGCTGTATGTGGTTTCCTTTTATGACAGATTACAAGATGCTTCAGTGCTGGTATTGTGGAAGTATCTTTGCAGATTAGTGTACCTTACCGTATGTAGAATCAGAAAGACAGGATTCCTAATAGTTTTAAAGATTGTTTTCTCTGTATTGTCTCAGGCTGTAAATCTTTGGTCAGGCACTGTTCCCTTTTCTATCCCTTTGCCTCCCCCAAAAACCGATACCTCCCTCTGCTACATTCCATCTCCCAAAGCATCCTGCCTCCTGCTTCCTTCCTACTTTCAGAGATTCGTCCCACAGATTCCTCATTTATGCCTGTGCAAGGAAATGTAGCACATGGCAACAGAGGGTGCAGCTACACCGCACTAAAAATGGTTCAGTTCCCAGTATAGCCACATGGTCTACACAAACACACAGCTAAGCCCTGCACAGAGGAGGCAGGATATCATTGCACTCTATAAGTACTACTGAGGGTAAACACAAGGGAGTGAAAAAAGCTATTTAAGGTTAAAAAAAACAACAACACAATGTTGGCACAAGAACAAATAGGTGTAAATTATCCAGGAATACAGTTGAGGCTAGAAATCAGAAGGTTTCTAGCAATAGGATGAATGAGATTCCATTATGAGCAGTGGGGGGCAAGCAATGTAAGTAACTTGATCAATTTATGAATGGGATTATATGATGTGAATGCCAATGATTACAAGAGACTCAACTTGATGATCCAGGTCTCTCCCAGCCCTATATTACTATACATTTGTTACTGTAGATATAGCCTACCTTGGTTGGGCCTACAAGAGGGATTGTTCCAGGAATTTCTTGCATTTAAAGTATGCATCTCTCCTGCTTGAACCAAAAGACTAAGTCAGTCAGCTGGAAGGAGTAGCAGGCTATTATTCTCTTAGGAGTCAGGTGCTAGAGAAGGGCAAAAAGTCACACTTTCTTAGCATGGTTTACATAGACAAAACACCTCAGGCGCTTGCAGGTCTTTCACAAACACATACATGTAAGAAGAACATTTCCCTATTCAGTCACGTCATCCACTTCATGTTATTTGTTGCTAAGAGTTATAGCAATAAATAATTCCACAAGTAATACGAGTTATATTGGTGAGTGCAGAAGGTTCTCAGATGCTATAGTGCCGATAGTAATATAAGGACCTGAAAAAAGTAGAATCCAAAAAGGATTTTCAGGTTTTTTTCCTTTCATCTCTAATTCCAGAATAAGACATAGAAAGTGATTTTAAATTGCTTTTTTACTACCACCCACTGCTCCCTATTCTCAGATTCTTTCTTGTTTCATAGCTCCTTCCTTTATTTGTTCTCTTGAAATAAATGCAGAATTACTTAATGCACAAGAATCTTCCTCTTAGGTTGTTTCTTGCTTCTTCTTTCTGCTGGTACTAATCTAAGGGAATGCAGAGCCTTAGGTCTGATTGAACTTTAGGTTTTTAATATATTTGAATCAGTTTTTATTTGAATCAGTTGACTCATCTTGGCATGCACATGCACTTTACTGCTGAGTAGGCTAATAAGCTGCTGAGTAAAGCATCACCGTCTACACATGCGATGGTAATAGGCTGCAGTAACCTAATTAACGCCACCAGAAGATAGTACTGTTGGGGGCAATACTGTCTTAAGGTAGAATAATTAACTACGATTAAACACACATGTAGACACTGACCACCGGCCTAAATTGTGCCTGGTCAGCCCAGGCAGCAAGTAGCCAGACTCCTGCCTGCTGCCTACTGACATGGCTCCACACTATCAGCACACTTGTGCTCCAGCCATCCCCAATGCCACCCACTGCCACCACCTGGAGCCTGGGGCAGAGCAGAGCAGGAGCCACCCTTGCATAACCTGCTCTGCCCTGGCTCAAATTGCTGCTGTCCTGGGTGCACATTAGCTACATCTGCATGAAACACTGACTGCACAGTTGTTATAAACAAGTACTAAATGACTGCTCAGTAACCCAAGTTACCGCACAGTAGCTTTCATGAATGCCTTTTTCATGACACTACTGCACAGTGGCCTAATACTACTGAGTGGACCTGGGCTGGCAGGCTGACTCCCTGGGTCCTGATGCCATTACCTTCACAATGATTTAAATAGAGTAGGTGATATCTTTACCATAAGATTTTTATGTGACTTGATTTTTTGCAAATAATTAAATCACCTGTTGAGAAGAAACATGCATTTAGGTAGTTGGTCACCCTGGTTGGCCTTGTAAAACCAGGAAGCCAAGAAGTTTAGCAAACTACAAAATCTGTACCCCTTGTGTAATGGTAATGAAATAAGAGTAAGTTAGTTAGCTATGATCTTTCTCAATCTAAGTAATACCATTATCTACAAGTTCTTTCATTGATTTCAGCATCAAGAGAGGCAAATGCAGTCCTATTTATATTGCCATTCTATCTGAGTAAGGATGTCTGACTTTGGCTCTTTACTTGGAGAGTGTTAAAATTGTGGTTAATAAAGACGACTAACCAATGATTACAAGAAAGTTTAGGCCACAGCCCATTCCCAGTGGACCTGTAATTGACTTAATGGAGCAAGATTGGGTCTGTCATATGGAGTATGACAAGCCTCTGAATTTACGTTTTTTATTTATATTCCTATTTTTTTCCCAATTCTGCTCCAGCCATCAGTTTAATTACTGCTGACCCTGTCAATACCAATTTCCTCTTCTCAGGCCACCACGTTCAGAGTCTGGTGGGCATTCAATAGAGATTTACTGTTGACTGGGTAATTTGAGTTCATGTGTGTGGTGAAAAATTAGTGAGGAGAATTACCCAGAAAAGTGGATGCCATGACAATGCATGTCACTATGGTGTGACCGGCTCTGCTGACATAGCTCTCAAAAGCTCTCCCTCTGTGAAAATAGGGCCTGTTTGCGAATTAATTAGTTTCTGGCAGCAGCTTGATTGTTGACCCAAAGTTTGTAGAGTGGAAAAACAATCAGATTAGTGTGTTCAATATAAAGGCCCAGTGCGGCACTTGAGTGTGGTTTGCCAAACTGTTGAAGCTGTGAATAGAGTGAAACAAATTCTTTTTTGAGAAGCCAAGGCAAAGGTTAAGTGTGATGTGACTAGAGCATGCTGGCCGCAGGGGAATGGAGAATTAGAGGGTTTCAGCCACACAAAGCTGGATGGTGCTATGCAAGTTGCATTGATTGTAATGACATTCACAGCAGTGGACACGAAGTCACCAAGTCTGTTTTAGTCTCCATTACAGGAGGAAATTAGGAGGGTTTTTTTTTATTAGAAGTAGCTTTTATTCAGTTATATGAAACACCAGAGAATGTGACTATGGAGAATACTAGATAGAGATAGCAGAACCCTAATCCGGCATCCCAGCACTTCTCAATTTTGTGGAGGTTTTAGATCCACCCTTTTGAATGTCCTTCTCTCGAAAATGGATCAATACCAGCCTTGGATGCAGCCTTATCACAGTTTGGGTCTGAGTGCAAATAATTGCTTCTTGGCCTCATGTGGGCTAAGATCAAGTATCAGAGCCTTGTCTTAAGTAATATTAGGGGTATTTCATAAGGCAGCCATTAGAATATACCTAGATTAAATAAACGAAGTAGCAAAAGTGTGTTAGAAACACAAGAAGCCTGCCACCCTGCTGTTGCCAAAAGATGTCATGGAGCAGGACCTCAGCTGGTATGTATCAGCATAACTCCACTGAAATCAGGGGAATTATGAGGATTTTCTCCAGCTAAAGAACTTGGTCCATATCAGTAACAACATACTGTATTATAAATACATTATCAAAGTGATTAATTTCCTGTCAGAAATTGATAGCTGGCTGTCTTAACATATGATTCTGCACTTTAGCTACATTTTTATGGGGTTCATTATTATTTCTGTCACCCCATTACATGCCTGTTGAATATCCTTATAAACTTTGACTTAGATCAAATAACCCCCTTGGCAAACCTTTTAAACATGTTAAACATATACAGAATAAAAAAAGGAAAACACAACCATCTTATATAAAAGAGAGTACTATCTTCTGGGCATTGTACTGTCTTGAATCACTTTTGTAGAATGATTTATGTGGGAGCCCAGTTGGCCTGACTCAGAGCACCTGCCAAATTTTGGAAAGTTTGTGTCCTGACTCAACTTTTGTGGCTTGTTACCTATAATTGACCGAACCAAAACCCCACATGTAAACATAACCGGATGGTTAAACTACTTGTACCAAAAAGCATGCAGTTGTTACAAACAAATGGTCAAATTAGGTATTCAATGCGACAGATTGCAGTTTAGAAAAGTAATTGGCTATTTACATGCACAAATATCAGAACCAGATTGGAATTTGCACTGAAATAATTGTGTGTGAAAAAGTAAATCATTGTATTTTGCAGACTTACTCCAAACATAAAATCCCAATTAGCACTAAACCTAGTGATATCGTCCTCTAGATACAAGGTCTCCTCCTCTCTCGCTCTGTCTCCACCGCTTCCCCTGTCTCTCTTCATTTTTTTGCAAATTCCAGTCTGAACACTTGTAAAGCCAAGTAATTGCTTTTGTTCCTTGGGTTATTTAATTACAAATCTTGGTAGATGACAGGTCCTCTGCACTAAAGAAAGACATCACATTTGCACAGTTACAGAATCCTAACACAAATGTGTGTGGCAAATCAGTGACTGCAGATTTATTCATGCCCTTTGGGACCCGTCCTGCCTTTTCAGCTTAGCATGCAATATGATTTAAATTACAGCTTGTGCAGAGCTGTGCCTTGGGATTACACTCCATGTTTCCAACTGTTTATAGTTCAGTGAGCTTTAACCTTTGTGATTCTGAAAATTAAATAATGTCATGGCTGATATCAAACTGATGGCTGGTACAAGATTGCTTAAACAGTCTCTTGTACTAAAATCCTATTTTTACAAGAGTATAAACATCTATAAACATCTAAGTATTTAAACCATAGCAAACACATTAAAATAATATTAAGAGTGTGATTTAAAAGCCACAGCAGCAGATCATTTCAGTTAATACTGGGCTCTGATCCTGCTTCTATTGAATTCAGGGGAGTTATGAGAGTTGATTTTAAAGAGTCAGGATTCACCCTAACTCATCACTGCATGCCTTGGAGGTATGGCACTGTAGTTGCAACATCAATTTTTTTGCCTTCATTCAACCCAATAGTCAAAAAAGTAATCACTTGTCGGTCTTGTTCTTTAACTATGTTTAAATACTAAGGGCACACCTACACGAGACATCCACTGCAGAGCTGCCTAATTAGCTCCGCAATAACATCTCAGTGTTTACATGTTTGGCCCTATTCAGCCTCAGGAAAACTAATTAACTGTACTATATGCTAGTAGTTGTAAATGCAAGTACTATCCTACGGTGGCATTCTTTAGTGCGCAACTTGTATATGCGTATAGACACTGATGGGCTGGTTCGGATATGTGGGTGCTTCAGTGCAGGAGCTGCCGTCCAGCTAGCTCCACACGGGAGCATCCTCATATCCCTGCCAGCCTTTCCACAGTACATCGAGCCAGGTCAGAGCAGCCCTGGGCTGGCAGGCAGACTCTCTGGGTCCCCTGCCAGCTGGGGCTGCTCCAACCCAGCTCAACATGCTGTGGTCCTGGGCACATGTGTAAACGTGGTGCTGAAGAACAATATAATCTGGTGCAGTATGTGCCAGAGTGCATTGCCTTGCATTCATTTCATGTGTAGATGTGCCCTAAAAGTGTGTCAGATGTTAAACCCTGAAATTCTTTCAGTAGTAAAACGACATCATTTACATAGACATCCTAATGCTAACAATTAGGGGGATAGAAGGGAAAATATCTAAAAATGTTCAATACACATTTGAATAACTATAGAAAACCCTCAGGGTGCATTATTACTTGACAGATCAGCTCGCAATATGTATTCAGAAATGCATCTGAAGCTTTTAATAACAAAAATAGGGTTTTAGGTCTTTTTTGCTCTATTAGTGCAGGCAAGAGAGATTCTGCTCTAGAGCCCCTGAAGCATCTTCAGCTATTTTTATTCTGAAGTCCCAACTACTGCACAAACCTGCTGAAGACAAGGGATCTGTGCAGGTAATACCAAAGCCCTGATTTTGACCTGCAAAGCCTTTATTGCTGGTAATGATAAACAAGATGAGAGAATCCAGCTTGACCTTCAGATCCAAGGCTAAGTTTGTAGCTCTGTCTGATATTTATAAGCTTATACTTTTACATATTCTATAAAATATTTCATATTTTATATACTTTTATGCTTGTAAGCACATTGAGTATCATTGAGATAAAAACCCCTTGCCCCCATTCCTCCCTCCCGCCGCATGTCTTGTTCACACACACACAATACTCAGCATCTATGAGGAAGGAAGACAGAAAAAAATTAGATAGATGGATCCCCAGATGATGCCTTTGAGGTTTGTCAGTCTTGCATATATCCCACTTTGCTACATTTCCACTGATGCTGCTACAATAAAAGCTTTAAATTATCCACCTAGAGGTAGGCACATGGGCACATTTTCTTACTGTTTGAAACTATTCTCAGTACTCATTTTGGCCTGCTGTAAGGAGAGAGAGTGATCTAACACGCATTATTTGCTTAGCTGCTGGCCTGCAGTTTTTTTTCTTAGGTTGGCTATTTAATCCAATAATTAATTATTTAGAGGAGAGAGAGCAGATACATTCTTCCACAAAAATATTATGATTCAGTGAAAATTATTTTATATAATCGATTTTTATCCAAGATTCTTCAATTTTCTGTTATTAAAAGATTCTGTTGCACACTCTGGTCTAAGAATTTGCAATATTTTGTTTTAGGTATACAGAAGTCTACTATAAATTCCAAAGTTGCCGGCCTCTATATTTTTGTGGGGTTTTTTGTTTTGTTTTTACTTTATAAAAATGCCCAAGTGCTTTTATTTTAGTAGAAACAACATCTTAGCTGTGTGTCCTCATATCTTGCTTAACAAGTTACAGACCACTGAAAAGGTGAGTTACACTGACCCTAATACAAACAGACTATGGTGTAATCAGTGTACAGAGACAGAGAGTGATCCTTCAGTGATATAAAACAACTTCAGTGGGCTACATCAGTTTACACCAGTGAAGGAACTGGTTCTTAGATTAGGTATACACCACACACACACACACACACACACACACATACACACACAAGCATGCATGCATGCACACAAAGTTAAGACAAGTCCATACTACCTCCAGACCCTGCTAATAAAGCACTGCACACCCACTTTGGCTAGGGACAGAAATTATACATAAACCAGTATAAGTGATTGGAAACTGGTTCAAATCTGTAACACAACAGAAATCCCATGCGCATAAACAGGTTTTGGCCATTTTGAATGCAGTTTAAACCTGGATGGATACAGCATCCAACGTAATTGATTTCAGTTAAATAAAGTTATTGAATTTCTGTCCCAGATCCCCTCCAGATTCAAGTTAATTTACAGTCCCCCAGTATCCCAGGGTGCTTTGCACCTCCCCCACAAACCTCCCCTCACAGGGTGGGCAAGCTAGTTTTGGCCCAATCTGTCTGCTCCAGCCCAGCAGAGAGGTGTGCTCTAGCACCCCCTAGCTTCTGGCCTGGGCCACCGCAGGCACATGGTTGCATTTCTGGAATCAAAAGTGAATGTCTATTCACTTGCTAATCAGTTCAATCTTCACAATTGAAGCTGACCTGCAAAGATTGAATTGATTCAACTTCAGGTTTTTTTGACTGTCTGCACTTAGCCTTCAAATGCCCTAAATTTAACATAGCTGCCATTGAAGTGACACTGGGACACACCAATATGTTCCCTTAAGACAATGAGCTTACTAAAGATTAGAGCTGTATATATGTCAAACAGAGGCTACATTTCATTTTTTTCAGGCTCCCTTTGCACGTGGAGCTGGTGTTCCATGTTTCATCGTGGAGCTACCTAGTATGGTTGGAGATCCCTAGCATGTCAATACATGCTCATAAATTCAGGTGTTTACCCAGAGAGATATAAGAGTACTGTTATACTATATAATAAAAACTCCCATCTAATTATATTGTTAGGGCAGTGTTTAAGACGCACTGAGGTTTTGCTCCATTCATTGCTTGCTCAGCAGTTACTAATCAGTAAACAATGTGTCATATAATGTGACCGCATGGTTTAATGACCCTTCTATTAAGGAAAGTCAGGAACAAAATCGTTTTTTTTCAAACCCCTTCATGCCGAGCTTTGTTTCCATTGGTATACCTCAAAGAATTACTTTATCTGCTGTGACGTGTATATTTTATGTCACCACCTAAAAGGCTATTGAAGTTCTGAAAAGTGTGGACAGACACAAAATTGAGCTGCCAGGTTTATCCAGGTTTTTTTGTAGCTTTGTTACCCTCTATTTCACTGGCAGTGTCCCAGAGGAGACTGCACTCGGCTGTCCTCTTCCTGTACCAGAAGTATCTCTGTTTTCAGGCCTGGATAGCAAGTGGTAGGATGATGGATGTTTTATGCATAGGGAGGTGATGACTGATAAAGTGGCAGAGGGGGAGGAATCGTTTGTTTTATGAGGGTGTCCTAAAATATAGCTCTGTTCTTGGACATTGCCTAGCATAACAGGATCCTAGTTATCCTACCATCATGCAAATAATAATAAGCAAAAGCAAAAATATTTTCTTTTCCTATGGCAGTTAAAAGAAAAAAGTTGTGTATGTTTCTGTTAGATTTCTGAGTTATGGAGAAGATGGTATTATAAATATGCAGTCATAAATAAGAATTGTATTTCTTTTTGGTCATTTTGTTTCATATAACTAGGATGGAAGCTATGGTTTGAACTGGACTGTTTTTGTTTGTTTTTTTAAATAATTAAAAAACAAATAATTTACCTAAGCAGCAGAAGTTCTATTAAAATAAGTAATACTTTATACCAGCAGTTATATAGGCCTCATTGTAAATGTGAATGCATTTGTGGGTTTTCATTGAGTATTTGTTTAAAATGAACACATCTCAGTGTAGTCAATGGCAAAAGTCCCATGGATTTCGATAGGATCAGCACTTGGCCTGTTTGTGAACATGCGTGTGATTGTGAGCAGTGAACTTCTAATGCAAACAAAATTTATATTTTAAACCAAGCTACTAAAACGATAGAATTTTCAAGAAAGCTATAGCAAAGTAGTTGGGGAATACCGAGCCCTGGAATTACAAGAGACATTTACTGGAGCTAACATGGGTTGTGAATAATGTTAAAGAATGTTTTTTGATGGGAGTGGGAGAGTAGAAGTTTCCCAGAAGTGTTTTAAGCAAGGAAGAAAAATACTAGGAATAAAAGAGATGAAAAGGGGGATTGGGTTTTATGAAGTACGAGACAGGAAATCGTAAACTTTTAAAGATAATTGTAAAAAGAGGATTTGTGGGGTAGGCAGATGCAATGTATTGTGAAGCAGACAAGCAAAGTTCTTTTAAAATGAATTTAAATGATTGAAATGAAATCTGCAAGCACAGGGGAAATGCACAGTCATCAGAGATTAGCAGCATAGCCAGTCAAATGTTTAAAACGATGCTTATGGGTTTGCTATCGAGGCCTCAAAATATTCAGTAAAGCCTCTGTACGAATTATATATGGTATGATTATATATGTGAACAGAGGGAGGGTTTTTTTGTTTTGTTTTAATGTTTTCAACTCCAGGTGGTCTGAAAAATGGGACCTGATTGATGGATAACTATAGATCTTTCATAATTTATGTGATAACCAGTGATTTAGATTCTTCACAGCTTCCAGTACACACAACACACGCACACCAGCAAAAAGTAAGGGCATATAAATCATGACAAAGAAAGGGATTACAATCCCTCTGTCTCATGCTTTACTTACTTGCTTACATTACCTATATATTGTAGTGATGGGCCCACTAAAAAAGGAGACTATTTCGATCTTTATTTGATAAGGGGAAAATATTTCTGTAAGTTTGAAAGGTCAGAACTTAGAAAGCAGTCTTCATTGGTGCTGCCTGTTTCCTGAATGGATGACAGTACTGCAAGATCTGATCACGGAGCTAAACTCTCTTCACTCCTCTGCACTGCAGGTCTCTACTGCATATTCTGCACTATTCTTGGGTACGGCGCTCCCATTGGGGTCAACGAGGGAGCTGTGAATGAGGATAGAATATGTAAAAGAGATCTGCAGTGCGGATCAGTGAATCTGTACGATTTCTACTGGCCTCTGTGTAAGGTCATTACTGAAGCCCCATCTGTGATATATAAGTTGTATCACTTGGACATGTTCACATACTTACTGAAAATCTGCCTGTAGATGTCTTTCTTAAGAGACTGCTTTATTACATTTTGTTGCCAGTACATTTTCTGAGTTTTCACTTACATTTTTTTAGACCATTATTATTATATATAGCCCTTGTTGACTGTCTAAAGAATTCTGTACATTTTAGTGTCTATGACTGTCAGGTATTCATAAATGGTTGTAGGGCCCCACCTTAATATTTAGAAATAACATTAAAATATAGATAGGCTGCCTTTTTTAACACTGTCAAGTCAAGTCAAGTCACTCCCGTGGCTGCTACAACCATTTGGGCATCTTAGACGTTGTGCATCATTGGTGATTCTTCAGGCAAAGTGACCTGATGGTGTCCATCTCCTTACCCGGTGTGGATGGCCATTGGCTCACAGGGAGCTCATCTGCCCTTTGACAAGTCTTGTTTTTAGTCCTGCTGGGTGTCCACACACCCTCCTCATCTAGGCTAGCCCAGATGGGGGTGGCAGTTTAGTCCCCGACAACCTGATCACAGAACCGGCTGTTCTGGTTTACATGGTACCAGATAGCAGACTACGAGAGGCCTGGCTTGGCAGATTTTAACACTGATTTAATGATTTTTACAATCAGAAGTGATAGTATTATGACCTAAAAATTCTGAGCACTTTAAGCAGGTATACTGGTCAAGGCTGGTATAAAATTGATATTTTGCATTAATATAATGAGATGAATTTGACCTTTAAATTACAATTGATTGAAAAAAATCTGTTGACAGAGAGAGGGACTAGATAATGTGATAGGTCTTGTCTATCTCTTAATGAGTCGGTTCTAATTTCATTTTATGCCAATTAACATTTGCCCATTTTTATAAGAACAGTGTTAATAAATCACAACAATAATAAACCTATGGAAATATTTCAGATTAGTTATACATCCTGCTAATTCTTCAGGTTGACTATGATAGATTAAATTGGAAGCACATATTATGTCTCAATGTCTACCAAAATGAGGTTGTCATAATTGATGTTATAACACTGAATACTGAAAGTAATAATGAGGATATTTCCTTCCGTTTACCAACTGTTGTTTAAAGCCTTGCTGGATTTTATGTTATTTCACTCAATTGACAGAATAGTTAGAAACAGTAATTCGCTTGGTACTTATTTCAGTCTTTACCATCATCATTTATTAATCTTGTTTTAATGGATTTTGTGTCAAGTCATTCACACGCACCGTAAAAGTTAATTATAATAACAAAACCATTTCCCATAGCCTGACAAAGTGACCTCTGCCTTGTGGCTACATCTAAAGGACTTGACAAGGAAATTAAATTGCAAGACAGGTTGGAAAGATCAAGGAATAGTTATGTGATTGTCTACTGGATCACTACGTTGATACTGGCCAAGGCTGATGACCATTGTTTCATGAGTGGACAGTAGCTCCTAAGAAATGAGCTGATAGGCTTGATGATTTTTTTCCATATCATCATAGCATCTTTTATCCATGCCACTGACATTAATGAATATCAGCACTCTTATAATGTATACTAGGTATGTATTATTTTACTTAAATAGCAAACAAGTGAGTTAAAACCCCAGAGGCTTGAATTTCATGTTGTCCTTTATGCAGGAAAACTACATGCAGGTGTCTAAAAATGAGTGAGGAATGCAGTAAGGAGTACAATATACCTTGTGAAATTGGGTGGGGATTTTTAAATGTCTGCATTTCATGAGATATGTGGGGGCTGCTGTTCTGATCACAGCTTCTTGGCAGCTGACCTGTATCACTTTTCTCTTGAAAATTTGGGGAACTTACTTTCACCAAACAAAACATGCTGATGAGACCAAGTTTATCTGTCACTTGAATTTGATACAGAGTTCCCTCCTCTTCTTAAATCATAAAGTCTGATTATTTTTCTCCAGGATCAGAGGCTACAGAACCAGGATCTCTCCTTTCCACATTCTCATTTTTGGATGCCTCAGTTTTTGAAGATCCAATTTGCCCCCACATGGACCTGAATTGTGCAGGTGTCATGCATCTCCACGGAGTTCAGCTTCAGCTCTCCGTGACCAGCACTTATGTCAGGCCCAATAATGTGTGTCAATTTGGGGACACCAAATAGCACATCACCCAGTATCAGAATCCACTTTTATCTTTGATGGCTCTGTGCTTCAGTTTCTGCATTTAGAGCAACAAGATAATATTTTTTTCAATGCTTAACAAGGTGTTGTTAAACTGGATTATTTGTTGCTTGTACAGAGCTCTGAAGATCTAAAAATGCTGCTTTGTTATTAAGTAATAGCCATGTACAGGCTGCTCAGTGTTTTAGCTGACAGGTGTCAACATCACGAAAATCTTGACAGATGAGTGATAGATTACAATCGATGCTCAGAGCTGGCACTATTGCTACCAGTCTCCAATAAGGGATTGGAAGGTGTGGAATGAAATTGCCCCTCATCAGAGGTTTGTGCTCAAACTGCTTATGTGCTACCTTTTCTGTGGAGGACATGAGCCCTCTGAGTTGTCCAGCTGTTGTTTTTCAGGAGAAACCGTCTCACCTTAAAATTAACACAGCGTTGATAGAAATGCAACACCTCCAAATGCAAGCAGCTACAGGAAAGAGGTGTTAATAACATCTCATCTAAATTTTGGTTGCTGTTCTGTAAGGAGATAATAATCACCTCTTTCAAATTAAATAGGCTGCATAGATCATAAGCACTGTTTTGTGAGAAATCTAATTTACTTTGAGAATTATGCTATAATTTTACTGAACTTTTGTATTCACTTTTCTTTACCATATAATTAGTCATTATGGAGAATCAAAACTATTGTTATCTCTTAAAGAAAAAAGGCCTCCGAAACTGATAATTATATCACAGATCAACTTTTTTTTTCTCTATATGCGGACTAAAATATGTCTTGCAAGAAATGTTCAGATGAAGTGCCTCTTATCCAGGGGAGGATGAAAAAAGACTTCATAGTCGTAGTGTCTGAACACTTGGGCCAGCGTCTTATATACCTAAGGCTCATGGGCACTATTCTGGCAGTGTAAAGTGTTCCTAAAGTCATCTTTAACTACATTCATGTTCTCTCTTTTAGAGCATTTGATGCTGCCGGGGTGGTAAAAACAGAATTTAGTATTGATGAGAGTCAGATCCACCGTTCCTCTAGAAGGCCTGCAGGGAAGCCTGGGAAGAGGCAGGTTTTCTTACCACACAGTCCCTGGGCTACCACACAACTTGCTTGCTGCTTTTCATTAATTATTTTGTCCCAGGGTAGATGATCAATAGAGAGATATATGATCACATCTACCAGATAAAGCAGCTTTCCTGTGTTTCTGTAGCTGATACAACAGGGTCCTAATCAGGTTCCCTCAGAGTGATTGCATCTGCCATCCATGGCCTACAAATAAGTTACATTGAACACCCTTCACTCCTGCACTGCCTTAGATCTAGGTGAACCAGTTTGAACAAATAAGAACAAGGCCTAATAGTTTTCCATTGTCTGCGCTGAGACCCATATTTCTTTTCTTTTCTTTTCTTTTCTTTTCTTTGGTGAATGCTGTTATTAAAATAAAAATGGGGGTTTTTGTCTTTAATCTGTGTTAATGTTCAGCCATCTCTCTGCCAAACCATGACAATCCCCTTTAAGGTTTCTGTTTGCATGAGCGTGAAAACTTAAACCAGAAGGTTCTGTCTGTAAGGCTGGAGCCTTCAAAATCCTGTATAGGTTCATTTGGGATTGAGGTTTAAATAACTATAACGAGAAAAAAAAAATACCCTGTATTTTCTCTGTAATAGACATATAACAAAAAACCAAACTAGATCCCTCAGGCAGATGTAATTGTGTAACTTGCAGTAGACAGGTAGGATGCTGAGTTACACAGGAGATTTTATTCATGAGTAATATATGCATCAGTGGCTGTGTCTATACAAGTGGTGGACTGCGCAGCTGTTACTGCAGTCATTTAGTACTTGCATAAGTGTCTCCTCACAGATTTTTTTCAGTGCTACTGCACAGTACTGTTTCTGCACAGTTAGTGCCTGGCAATGCTACTGCAAGGTCTACATGTTCATTCCTGTGCCGTAATTCTGGCGCATTCAGTTTAATACCTGTAATTCCAGGTACTAACTCAATGCACTGTCATTGGCGCTACTGCGCATTAGCGCCGACACAATTTTTTGGGACACTAATGCATAATAAACTAATTTTACTGAGCAATACCTCATTAGTATGAGTGTTGCCTGCTGTGTTAATGTGCTGTAGAATTAGTCTAGTGTGCCACCTGCCCTTATAATAGGGTATGTCATCATGACAAACTTTTTCATCCCATTGTAACTGCTTCTGTGGGTTTTGTAGTGGTCTATCTCCTTCATCACTCAGCCTTCCAAACACCCTTTTAGTCCAAACGTTAACAAGTTATGAACGTGCTTGAATTTCCAAATGAAATAATTTCCTGCACAATTTTGGTCCCAAATATCATATCTCCTTTTCCTCTTGGGTTCCTACTCTTCCCAAAATAACACAACTCAGGGCTTTTTCCTCAAACCCCCAACAGTCTGAATCAAAAACCCAAACAAGCAAAACTTAGCTAAACATCTGCCTGTTCACAGCTTGAATTTCTAATCCTTCCCTGAACTCCTCCAGCTCAGGCAGAAGGTAGAGTAGATTCATAGAGATATGTAGCATATGCTTTTATCAGGTTAAGCACACTTTATCAGATACTGTGAAAGGACATGGCGCAGAGCAGTGTATAACATGGAGAGGTTGAATACAAAAGACAGGGAAGGCAAGGAGAAGAGAGAGAAGAGGGGGAATAGTGCTAGGAGAGGCCAATAAGTAACACACCCATAGGAACAAAGGGGTCACAAAAAACTGACGGAGATAATGGGGGAAAAATCCTAGTTCCTATTTAGTCTACACTTAACGCAGCCCAGCCTGTGAATGATTTCATGTTCTGCAGCTTCCTGTTCAAGTTTCTATTTAAAGTTTTGCCGCATCCTCTAGTTCCCTATTCCTTTTTCAGGATGTCAGCCTATTAAGTTACCTCTTTGGACCTTGTCCTTTTGGTGAACATGAAAGAGAGCTCCATATTAATCTTCTCTCAGTTGAACTGCTTCTCCTCAGCTCAGGAGTTTCCCACCCCAAACTTTCCCAGACCCTTTTTGAAGGAAACTTTTTTTTTCCGCAAGTGTGTCTTCTTTAATTCAGTTATCTATTATCTCATTAACACTGTCTTTGTCAGTGTTGTGTTTATGCAGTGCATCACAGATAAGTTAGCGACCAGAAACAGGCACCCAGTATTGGTCCCTGCCCAAGCTATATGCCTCCAAGCTTGATTAGCGGAGTTTGCTTGGTTTTGTTTTATTCTAAAGTTTCTCACAGTAAAAATGGCCCATGTGTGATACTAATAGTCAAAAACTGAAAATCCTTGCTTAGCATATTTGCACAAGACCTGGAGAGAAGCTACAAATATGCATAAATGCCAAGGATGGCATAATTTACACTACCATAGCAGTAGGTATTCTTCAGGAGCCATTGTCACCATCTCTTTTAGTCATTAATGCTATCAGAGAGATGTAAATGGGTTTAACTGTAAGTGAGAGTAAAGGCCACCACCTAAAATGTCTTTTTGACTTATTAGCAAAGGAAATGTTTGAAAAAGAATTAATTAAAATGTGAGGGAGATTTAAAGGTTGTTGGTTGTAGCCGTGTTGATCTAAGAGACTTAGAAGCACACCATTCAGTGCTTGGCGGGTTTGTAAAGTACGGTTGTAAGAGCATAAGACAAGGTACTTCTCTCGTAATCAGGTATTAAAAACGTTGTCCTCCAGTCACCTTAGCAAAGCAGCAAGGACTTACAGCTTTGCTGCACACACTGGTGACAGGGGCTATCAGTCTCTGTAAATAGTAGAGCTGGCTATGATTTCCAATTCAGATTTTCTCAGGACAGTTCCTGCTTTCTGGTATATGCCGTGCCCCTGCGGACAGGCACTGCGTGTATTGAAGCCTGAATAGCTGTCTATTTTTGTTGTTGCTAAATTTTTAACTTAAGATTCCCAGTCTGGTTACCTCTCTATGAGGTTCTAGTCACCCTCCAGTAATTTTCATTAAATTATAGTAACTGCAACTTTACGGAGCATAACATTTCCCTGTAGCGTAAGTCTTTTAGCTGTGATCCGAGGAAATTTGTCATTATGGCCATAAATATAGTGTAAAAAGGGCATCCAATTCAACCTCTTTACAAAAAATCTTCTGTGAGCGCTGCCCTTTTGCTTCTCTGAAAGGATGACCCTAACTTCTATTTCCTTGAATTAGTTAGTGAGTCTTGACAACTAAAGCAATTTCTGTGCCTTCTACTTTATATATCATCACTAACATGTTAATATGGTTCAGCCAGAATCCAATCGTGCTATCTTTTTATAGTTTTTGCTGCTCTTGTTTTGTTATTTGTATAGAAATTATGCTTGTGGAAGAGAAAATGCAGATTGATTTTTTGTCCCTTAGCTTTATGTGAACCTGAAGTGCTGAGACAGGCAAAACATGTTTCCATTACTTAACTAAGCAAACAATAGAATATAAATCATAAAGGCAGCTGGACCAAGGTGTCTTTTTCATAAAGTGACAGCTATCTCATGAAGGACAATTTAATGGGCAACTGGCAATGACATTTCTAAAAAAACTGATAATCTCAAAGGGTTATGCAAAAAGTGAAGCTTGCAAAAGGTGTCAGATGGGGAGCCCAGTCTCAAAAGAACTGAGAAAACGAAATTGCCAAAAGGTTCTGTGCATCTTTAATGATTTGTCTTGATACTTTTAAATGAAAGTTTCTGTATTTAGCATATTTGCATTGACTAGCACATCAGAGGAATGTTTCTCATTGTCATTAGTGATGTTCATGTTTATAGTGTGGTTCCATTGCCCCTTTGATCATGCTTAAATGTGCTTCAGACGTGTTCTTTTGACGGATGCTGTTGTTTAAACATGTCTACATTGATTGTTTGATTCTTGAAAACAGCGAATCCGTGTAAAACCATTTAAACAAAAAGTACATCTTCAATCTTTTTTACTGAAAACTTTCTTCTGCTCTTTATAGCCAATGAAAATACTGCTTTCTGGAAAAGAACATGGTACACAGGGTTTTTATGACTGTTCACAATAATAAAAGATCTCTACATGTCTTAGTAGTTGTAGGCATATCTTTAGTCATATAAAACTAGTAATTATATATGAAGAGTTGAATCAGTCATAATAATCCATAGTAGCCTGCAGATCATTATCATTTAATTTCCACTTCTGACTGACTAGATGTACTCTTACATTATCCTAACCAAGCTTTTTCTGTTGACTTCCTAAGGGTGCCTGTAGATGTGCGAGACATCTGCTCCAACTCACTGTAATTATAGCATGTCAGAGCAGACTCAACGGAGTGTGCAGGAGCCAGGCTAGTTAGCATGCTCCAGCAGCCTCAGTGCCTCATGTGTTTAGCATCCCCATGCTTCAAAATGGTGGCAGGGGTGCTTTACTAAGCCCACAACCCACAACCTAGGAAAGGCAGAGATCAGTGGACTGGGTGGGACTACGGGAGGAGGATAGTAGGTCCCAGAGAGGCACATGAAGCTTGAGCCTGCCAGGGGCAGTGTGCAAGCAGCAGTGCAGCCCAAGAGGGGCAGAGACTAGGGCCTGGGGCCCAGCAGCCCAAGAGGGGTGGAGACTGAGAAGGGCAGAGAGGTGAAGCATGAAACGAGACTGGGGCTCACCAAAAACGATTGGCAACACCGGCCAGCCATGGGCACAGCTGTAGTGAAGGTGGGTGGCGGTGAATAACCCATAAGGCAATGGTTGCCCTGGGGCACATATGGGCCAGGAGGGTCCACCTAACAGGAAGGATTGCTTGGGGGCAGCAGATCCAAGAGAGTGGGACCTGCTGGCAGGAAGATAGATCAAGGTTTGCTCTAAGACCTATGAGCAGTCTCCCTTTCTACATCTCTTAAGACTATCAGAGTGTGGTAGGTGAAAGGAAAAGGAGGATACCTCAGAGACAGAGTAGGGCAGGAACCGTTTGGCCACCAGGGGGGCATCACAGCCACCCATGGGGCACAGTTGTGCTACAGACATTTTTTTTCTTTTTAAATTATTTATTCTGTTTGTGTCAAGTTTTCCTACTGTAAAGCCAGACTCCCTAGGGAGGAAGAGAGAAAATTATAATACATTCAGAAATTCATAAATATTTAAAAAGGAGCACCTTAGGTAACCCTTTTTCACATGAGCAGCACCGCTGACTTCAGCTGGCTTACTCATGGGGGTGGCACAATCCAGGGCAAAGCTAGTTTTTTGATGCATGATAAGACACTGATGTATTTTGGAATTTAATATTTCATGGCCAGCCAAATCTGTAAGAACAAATCATCTGACTGTTAGAAATGGTTTCCCCTTGATTCTTAATGCTATAAAGCTGCTATTTGAAGCCCTTGTGGATCATAAATAGGATACTTGATCTTAAACATGTCACTGGTGTGGGACCGAATAATATCCATATTGGATCTTGGGCAACTGTAATTTGGGGAGTGGGAGAAAAAGGGAAGAGTAGAACATTTGTAGTGTATATGTGTGTTTAAATATATTGTACCTGTTAAAAGTTCGTCGGTGATCTGGAATGTTAGAATTAGTCCTGGAAGGGCTGCATTTTTCAGTCAAGTGCAGATAAAATGGTCCAAGATACTTGGTTCTACACTTTATCACGTGGCTATCACCATAGCCGACATACTTGGTTTGTATGTGTTCATCCCTGCCTGAGTGTGCATACATAAATATAGATGCATCACTTATTCATACACATAATTGCTGCATAATATTTAATCTATCCTTGCTTTTAGGAACATCCTTGATAAAGCGACAGACTTACTACTCAGACCAGGGTGAATCAGCAAGCTTGTCTATACCAAGCGATGTAGAGATATCCATGCTAGGTCTGCTGTGTCTCCATAGCATGGATACCAGGCAAAGTTAGTAGTTTAGACTGCAAAGCAGTATAACAGTATTATTGCAGTGCTGTGCCTCAAGCAGTAGGGCTACGTAACCCAGATAATGTTCTTCAATACTAGAATTAGTTCAGGTAAAAAGATAAGGTTATTAATATCTTTTATTACACCAACTGAATAGTTGGAAAAAATTGTTCTCTGCAGCATTTCAGGCATAGGCGTGCTTCTTCAGGCACAGGGAGAGTGCACTACAGTGCGGGAACTAATTGAGGTATCGCTACACAGCACTGCCATGCACTGTGTATACATACTCATTATGACTATGAACATATAGTAATATACATAATACATAATAATACTTAGTACATTAAGAAGACACTGTTATACCTGATACTCCAAACAGCTTATAATTTCATATCAGAATAGGACTGTGGATAGTTAACTATAGTTCAAAGTCAGTTATCCCAGCAGGATGTAAAACACTTTAAGGAGAATAGCAGGGTGGTAATTCTGTTTGATATGCCTCCTTTGTCCTGAAGATGGTGAAAAATTGAGTTAAAATGCAATAGAAGGCCAGATCATCCACAGATGGGAACTGCTTATATTTATTTGGAGGATCTAACCCTATTTCCCAATATCTTTGATTGTGGTTTTTTGCTTCTTTTATCATGTGTATTACTTTGCCCCATATGCTCTGCTGAATTTCTGAAATACCCATATCCAGCACTGCTATTTACTGGAGGTATAAGCTGAAAGTGAGCATGTCTGGTGTAGGTCCTATCCAAGCAAGTAGGTTCAAAGAGCAAACATTTATGATAGTGGGGGGTGAGGGCGGGAGGAGGAGGAAATGGAGGTGGGCAGGAGCATCAAAGATTAATGCTTGAGGCTTGGCAGCTTGTTTTTTTTTTTTTCCCCCCAATTCTTTCTTTCTTTCCCTTGATTTTTTCTCTTTTTGAGTATTTGTATTTACTTCCTAAAGTAGAGTTACAAGATATGAGATGAAGGTAAACAACTCTCATGTATTACTGAGAGGGGCTGTCTAAAAATACAGTACATTTCTAGTTGCTTAATTGATGTAAAAAATGGTTCATAGGACGTAATACCAGTGATGGATTTCTAATCATATAAATAAGACAAAAGATTTAACTCACTGTGTACTGACATGTACACTGGCATTTTCTTTTCAGATCCCAGGTTTATTAGCGCCCACTTAATACCTGAGAGTGACAACCCAGAAGATGACAAAATCTATTTCTTTTTCCGGGAAAATGCAATTGATGGGGAGCACTCTGGAAAAGCCACCCATGCCAGAATTGGGCAGATCTGTAAGGTAAAATAATGACAAATTGAGTGAGATTGAATACCCTTATTTTAAGTTGTGAGAGTGGTATAACTAACTGCTTTTTCTTTCCTGTAAATTATTCTGTATTAGCACTGGCAGTGTAGTGAAGCTGAGGTCTTTCATCGTTTCATATCAACATAGGAGACAAGGAGAGGTTAAGGGTTCAATTCTGATCTGTTTGGAGAAGCAGCACAAGCTTATGATGCATTGTCCCAAAATTATCAGAACTGCTTGACTTCTAAAAAAGTATCTGCAAGAAATACGGCACTTCCTGCTTCCAAATAGGCTAGAACCTTAGGAATTTTCTTACGTATTTTGATACATTGCAGTTCCCATATAAGATAAAACCCTTAGGCTAAGTGCAGACATTTGCGGGGTTAGGTGGTGGTTAAATCACATTAAAAATGGCCACCCAATTTAAGGTAAGTTCCAGTGAGCGGGGCTGGGGAATTGCGGGTGGGGGGCAGGGAAGTAGGCTTGGGGGTAGGAGTGGGGCGGGATTTGGGGTTGTTCACGTGAGGATGAGGAGGAGGCAAGCAGGATCCATGGGAGTGATAGGGGCATAGGCAGCAGCCACAGGACAGACTGGGAGGATCGGAAGGGCGGGGAGGCAGGCAGCATCTGTGGGGGGCTGCTGGGGTCCTAGGGTTTAGTGAGATCAGGGGGGTTACAGGGTTCACAGGGGACATTGGAAAGAGGACTAGGGGCTGTTTTTAGTGCTCCCCCCACCGCCTCTCCCAGCAAGCCTACCCCCCTCATCCCTGATACTTACTTCCTTGGCTACTGGCAGCAGTGAACACCGATGAAAGCACCCACAGTGGCTTTCAGGATGGGTAGTTCAGTGTGAGGCTGGTTTCTTGGTGGGAGAGCAGGGGCCAAGGGGGCTAAAAATAGCCTGTTGCCAAGAAGGCAAGTAGGAAAAGTGCAGCCCAAGGCTGGGGCCAGCAGCTGGGCTTTCCCAGCCCTGGGGCTGCACAGGTTTGATGCAGCGACCTAACTTAGATTAAGTTTGTGTGTGCATCAATCCAGGTCTATTTTAGACTTGGTACTGTCATTTTTAGGCCAGTCTATTGGTGCAGAACTTCTGTAAAGTTATGGATTTAGATTGATTTCCGATCACTGAGACCAGGTCTCAGTGTAAGGTCTGCATCTGGGTGAAATAAGTTGGTTCAGGTGACCATTTTTAACCTGATCCAACCTCCCCCTTACCTCCCTGAATGTCTGCACTTAGACTTAAAGGTAGAGTCAAATAATTGTTTAGGCTAAATTCAAGAAATGGGCAAGGATTCAGCAAGCTCTTAATGATTGCAAATGGGTTCATTCATCCCTACTGTCAAATTCATTTTTTTTTTCTGAGAGCCTTTTAAAAGATTTTTACGAATTAAGTGATATCCATGAAAATTGGTAGTCTTGGTAAACACAATGTTTAAGATAAGAGTTTCACATTACTCTTTGGTTCAAAGTCATTATCTCTTAAAATCAAGAACCTGGAGTTTGAAAAATTATACACTCACCTTCACAGGGTCTTTAGTCTGCTGCTCTTCCTATCCCTGCAATTATGCCACCACCCTGCCACCTCTTCTACTTTGATCTACTGAAACATATGGGTCTGCTTTGCTTATTTTAAGTAAAGAATAATTAACTGTTTAACCCTTATTAATGTTGGGTAGGGTGAAGTCTTGCATGGAAACCTGAAGAACAAAAGCTCCAAATCAAATACGCTAATATTAGTCTGTCCAGATTTCTCTCTCTCTCTTTCACGGTTAGGGTGTTTTAGGAATCATTTTTGCAAATGATATCAAATGCATAATGATATCAAATACATTCACCATGGTTAATTGAAGCATCTATGTGTTGATAAAACAAGAGTCTTTACCGTGCATAAAACAGTTGATTATGTGATACTTAAGTAAATTCTTACTCATTAGTCCCCCCCCAAATATTCAACTGACTTTTAAAACAGGGGTATTTCCAAAAGCTAATGCAGAATATTTCCTCTATTAGAATGACTTTGGTGGACACAGAAGCCTTGTTAATAAATGGACAACTTTCCTTAAAGCACGCCTTATTTGCTCTGTGCCAGGGCCGAATGGCATTGATACTCATTTTGACGAACTCCGTAAGTAGTTAAAATCCTTCTGATCACAGAGCCATTATCTAGTAGCTGCACTACTGAAATGACCGTGTTCTTACTGTTTTTCTTTTTTTTGTTGTTTTTATTACAGAGGATGTGTTTCTAATGAACTCAAAGGACCCTAAAAATCCAATAGTCTACGGCGTGTTTACAACTTCCAGGTACAGAATGTATCATTTTACTTGTATGGGAGGTAACCTGCGTGGCTGGTAGCTTTAAAGAGCTCCCTTTGTTAAAATGTTCTTAAGAAGCACAGCATTTTCTTAACCTTTGAACTGCTAGGAGTCAGTGGAAGTAAGAGGTAATGAATTAAGTTTCTTTTCTTATGAGCAATGTACATCATCGCCCTAAAGCAAGTGGCCACACAGTTTGAAAGAATGTCAGCTTCTCAGCCTACTTCTGTTATAGCACTGGCTTTAAATATCAAGGTAAAGTGCTGAAGTCCTTCCTGAGTAGACCTAGTAAAATAATACAAACTCCTTGCCCGCACCCCACTCCCCAGTTTTGGGGAGGTGAAAGAGGGAAAATGGTCACCAACATTCAGAATAATTTAGAATTGTTATTTGAATTTGAAATGACCATTCAGTAAGAAGCTAAAAACACCAACACATGTTGATATTTGGAAATGTAATAATTTCCAAACATCCCCTACCTTGATCATCTACATTCTTGGTGCAACTACCTTATTTCATATCACTGTTGCCTGAGGAAAGATTGCTGAATATGCCTCTGAGAGAATGGATACCAATGGCCTGGAAAGGTAGCACATTATTGTCATTGTGATATCACTTTTTGATGATCACATGAGACAGAAGAGTTATCAAGGTTCACATGGCATTTACTGTCCTTGCAACAAACCTGGAAAAAGCCATAGCCTTGCAATTGCAGTGTACATTGTCCAAATGAGTAAAAAAAACCAACCCAATAATCAGGAGGAATATGAAAACCATTCTGTAAACCAAAGAAGGGGTTACAGAGCCTTTCACATGAAGGCCACTATTATGAATCATGTGTGTTATCTCTTCTTCTCTTATATGCACCAGTAGATTACATTTTAGAAATGATGCTTTAAGTTGTTTTTTTTGTCCTTCCTCCTTTTTTAAAGTAGTTCTTTTATAAAACCAGGGCTGAAAGTCTGAAAACACCATCTCCAGTAAAGAGTCTCTTTTTCATAGCAAACACTTCCTACCCTAAGATTATCCCTACTGAACTTCACTCCAGTGGAGTTTTTGACCCTATATAAACAGCTGTAGAATAGCAAGCCATTCAGTTTAGAAAACATCTAAGAGATTTGTATCAGTTCAACTGAACTTTCCCAGGGAATGGGTAGGGGATTTCTGAGAAAGCATGTCAGTTTTGAAAATCAATATGTGTAATACATTAAAAAGCAACAAGTCATTACTCCCACAGCTGTTCTGTGATTAAATTGACAGATAATGTGAAGAAACTGATTTTTCTTTCCCCCCCGTCTCATTTTAGTAACATCTTCAAGGGGTCGGCAGTGTGTATGTACAGCATGACTGATGTGAGAAGGGTGTTTCTGGGTCCCTATGCTCACAGAGATGGTCCCAACTACCAGTGGGTTCCTTATCAAGGACGAGTCCCATACCCACGGCCAGGAACTGTAAGTGTACACAGTGATCAGATGCTGTAAAAGGAGAAATACAGTGAAAAATGGTTTAATGCACTGCATATGCATTTGTATTACAGAAGAAGCTGAAAGAGAGAGACAGGCAGGCTAATGAAGAAGAAACCTGGCAGTAACTTCAGGTTCAGAATTTACTGCTTCTATTTCTAATATGCAGCTGCAGTATGAGTGTGCTTAACTTGCACACTTTATTCAGACACTGTTTGTATCAATTTCCATAAAAGTGTGACTGAGTAAAGTCCCAAGCAAGTGTGGGATTTGTTGAGTGTCTGTCTGGCTCTTAAGGAATAATACAGCTGTTCCCTCCTCGAACAGCATTTATATTTAGTGCATTAAGCTAACCATTTCTGCAGTAGATGGAAGAGTGACTGGAATAATTACCAACTCCCACAGGCATTTTTTTTAAACATGTTTCTACCTGTCTGTCTCTTTCTAATGTATCATTCACTATGGTATCAAGGCAACAGACAGTAAGAAGCATTAGAAATAGAGGTATATCCAAATTCCTGTTCCTTCCTGGAGATTAGGCATTTGACTCAGGGCTACACATTAGACACCTGTGCTGTCTCAGGACCCAGAAAACCCAGAGGATAGTCAGTTAACTCATAGTGACAGTGGCAATCATTTCAGTGAAAAGCACAGCCCTCATGGGACTTTCACCGTGAATATGGGCCCTGGTAAAGATGACTCCCCACCCCAAACTTCGTTGTACAATAGCTTAGTAGTTAGTGTGTTTGCCCAGAGAGTTAGTGACATGGGTTCTAGGCCCTTTTCAGCACGTGGGTACCCAAACTCACATCTTGCACTAACCACCAGTCCTAGGGCAGACTAGATGAGGGCAAACTCTACCACTTATGGTAAAGCCGGGACATTGGGAAGCCAAGAGCATAAGCTTCATCAAGTCAGAATATTGCCAGGACTGCTTATACCTTTACATTACATTACATTGGTTAAAAACTAGTAATTGTCTTGGCAACAGAGAGCAGAGCTCCATGGGGTGTGCTGGAATCACCGGGCTAGACAATTGTGCTCCCTCCTATTTGTTCTTCTGGCTCAATGGATCTCAATGGATCTTGAAGGCTGGATAGGCATCTGGCTGGGGTCATCTGACCCCAGCACTCTCTCCTGCTTGGCAGGGGGGTGGGTCCCTTCCAACCCTAGCATCTATGAATCTTTGGTTGCCTAAAGGTAGTCTTATAAGGTTGACCTGGATTGCTGCAAGAAGGATTTGCCTCTAAAAGTAGCAAAGAAGTATAGTTCAGGGAAGAAACCAATAGCAGCCTATGGACCTTATAAATAACATATTGTCCTTTTCTGTTCTTCAGGCTACAAACTAGTCTTTGAAGTCTGGTCTCAAAACTGGCTTCCATAGTAAATGTGTGATACCATTGTTAGGCAACATAGATGACTGGCCAAACATAAAGTACTTCCTAACTAAAAGAAAAGCACGTTTCTCCAGTGCCTGAATTGTGCAGTTCTTCTCCTTCCATAGAACCGATTGCTGAGGAGATTGCTAAATTTCCCAGAGTTAAAACACAAGCTCTGCAGTTTTAGAGGGATTTGATCTTGGTCAGAGACTTTTTTGTACTTTCCTTTGAAATTTAAATCACCAGATGATGCCAAGTTCTATACGTCTGAGATGAGCTATGAAGCCTCTGTATCTCTAGCTGTCTAGGCAGTAAAGCGGAAGAGGAAGGGGTGTACCTTGTAATGACTGGGTAACCATGGAAACACCATTCTTATAAAGAATCAGATTAATTCCTTATGTAACTCATGCCATCTCCATCTGAGCGTGGTAGGCTTTTTAATGAGTTGTTTTTCATTAACCTGTCTTTTGAAATTCTGTCGAGTCCCAGGATTAATTAAACCATTTTTAATTGGAATGAATATGCATGCATTAATCAATGGATTGATTAATTACAATTTAATTAATTCTTTCACACTTTCACACACACACACACACACATATATATATATATATATATATATATATATATAAAATGTGTACAAATATATGCACATATGTATATATATTTTCACAGTAAGTTCTTTTTTGTTTTGTACACATGTATGCACATAGACATATATTGCAATAGGACAGAATAAAAAGTCAGATACAGCTGTGCAGATATATTGTGCTGAAAACTTGATCCATTGTCACCATGTTGCTTGTGCAAGAGTGGTGGAGATGAGCACTGAGCAGAGCTACCAGATGTCACTAAAATCCTAATGAACCCTTCCAAATATTTCTCTGCCTTCAGCAATTATGCAAATATCAACAGCGTAACATATGATCTCCTCCCAGTCTTTCATATAGGCTGGGGTGTCAAACTCTGCTCTGGGTCTGTGCTGCTCATGGCGGCCGCTCTGCCACTCTAGGACATGAGCAGGAACGGGTGCCCCGTGCAGCTTGCAAGGCCATCCGGCACTCCTCACGTGCTATTTGTGGGTTAGTCTGGGACCCCAGGGCTGCACGGGGACCCAATGATGTGGCTCTAAGAGGTGGATCTGTCCTATGGGCTGTATGTTTGACACTTCTGTAGGCTACCCGATCACAACTCTGTGAAACAGGGAAGTGCTTTTTTTTCTCCCCAGTGGGGAATTTAAACACAAAAAAGCTAAGTACTTACCCAAGCTCGCAAAGGGAAATTTGTTGCATAGCAGGACAACAATCCCCCAAGTGCTAGGCTGATATTGTAACCGCTGCAGCATTTTCTTCACTAGAAAAAATATGACGTAAGTGTTAAATAGGCTTTGTACAGGCTCTCTCCTCAGGGTGGATCACAACTGAAGAGTTAGAGTTTTATAAAACTACAGTTACATTTAGACATGCTACTAAACACAAAGCTGCTCAGATTTCATTGCATTTTTTCCACATCAACAGTTTTGAAACATAATTCCTGTACTTGTAGGCACTGAAGTAACACTCATATTAATAGGGCAGAATTTGGATTTAAAATGAGAAATGATTCATGCTTGAAAAGAGATTTCTGTTTTAGTTGTGATAAATTTGATTTATTTTCAACAGCTTTTGCAGATTTGTTGAGGGTGAAGAGGAAAGATCTTGAAGGTTTTCAGGTGTTAGATTTGTGGCTTTCCCATTCAGGAACGGTGCAAGTGATGGCAATAAGCAAAACCATTATTCCTTCCCTGAAGAATAACACAGCTTAGGTATTTGAGAAATGTCATAGGTAAGGTGCCAACAAAGCCCTTGAGCGTCTGGTGGCTTGCCCAGTCCTAGTAAACCGAAGGAAAATGAATGAGTTCACGGAGTATTCAGCACTCCCTGTAAATAGGTCTGTATCCGCACTAATCCTACTGCGTTGAGGGCTCTCAAGTTCCACAAAGTTGCTCTTATGAACTTGCCTGTCTTTGGTTAGTAAATCAAACTCAAAATCCCAGTTGTTTTCTTTACCTTGGGTTACATCCATTCTTTCTTCGTCATTCTGGAGCATGCAGAACTCCGGCTGAAATTCATGGCAAACAAGATATTCGCCACCCTGTTACACTGGACTCTCTTTCAGGTTGGTCAGGGATGAGTCCTAGCCTACTTTTCTTAACTGAACACGAGCACTGACCAGCTGACATTAAATGACAGGAACCTGAGAATGATGGCAAGACTTCCTTTTGCTTCAGGCAGATTAGACACAGGCCTCACTCCACTAAATCACATAGATAAACTTAATGTAAGTATTTCAGTAGTGTCATGAACATCAGTGGAGTTACTCCATTGCATAAAGCTAAGCAAATGCAGGCTTACTTTTCTTGACTGGGTCCTATGTGCCTGAGCCTGGTTCCACATAAGTCAAAACAAGCCTTGCCATTGCTTGAAAGGGTAAGTTGCCATTAACATGGACTCAAGAGGTATGAGGCCGTTTCATTAGATGCATTGTTGTTATGAACTCTTTCCAAATATTTTCAGCAAAAGCACACAGAAAAACACGGTACCTTCCTGTCCACCTCACCTTTAGTATGCACCCAGAGCACAGAGCCAGCTAGATCACAGAGTGCTAAGGGATTGATTCTTGCCTTTTTTTTAATCCTGTAGTCTCCATGTCACTGTCTAAGCTCTGAGATCAGATTTCTCTTTCAAATGCTCATTATTTATAGAGATACAACTGGCTTTTTATGAACTTTCTGCCTAAAATGTACTGTCCTGGCCAACGCTGTGGCTAACAGGCTCCTTTGCTTGAAAATGGGTGGAAAGCACACACAAAAAGATCAAAACACAGCTGAAATGTACTCATTTACAAATTAGAATGAATATTCATACATTTTTGGCTGTGTTTGCCCAGATGCAATTACCAATATTCAGTACTTGTATAGCATTTTTCTATTAAAATCACTTTAAATACATTTTCTAATTCATTGATATCTAATTAATCTGAGTAATCAGTAATACACACTAGTTGGAATATTACTTGGGATCTAAAGCAGATTCTGGAACTGAACGATAGAATTTTTAAACATAAAATTTCAAATTGATTTCCACATTGCTAAAGGTTTTCAAAGATTTCTGGTCATTGTTGGTGTATCTTTCTAGTGATCAATATTAAAGCAGAAGAATATAATTGTAATAATAAGAAGGGCTAGAATATAGAGACAGTAAGAATAAGAACTTGTTCTTATGCTGATTATTCCAATAATTATGTTTAATCATTAAGTCTTTATTAGTATATTAGGCTGTAATAGAAGGGAGTTTCCTAAAATTTCCTTACTTGAAAAAGTGAAATCCTATACTTCACATAGCCATACATCCCAATACATCTGCCCCATATAACACATCCTCTTTTGACAGCATTGATTTTTTTAATTTCATTTCTGATGAATTATTAATACCCTGGATCAAGGTGATTGCAAAGACAATTGATTTCTCTATTAAGCCTCCTGGATGCTTTGGATTCCTGTTTAATTACATTTTGTCATCTTGGTTTTTGCTTTAAGTGCTGGATCTTTTACAGGTGTAAATAAAAGACAAGTTACCCAGGGCATTTTGGTATCATTTTAGCACCTAGTAGGTATTTGTGTATTGGGATCAAATACAGTAAACACAAGCACCACAACATGTCTCTCATACGTTTTACATTTGAACTTAATATTTTCTGTCTAAGGGTTTGCTGTCAGGAGAGTTGAAGTCCTCAGCTTTCATATGTGACTTTGGATGAGCTGTTTACCATTTTCATTGTGTCTCAGTTTTCTCATCTGTAACATGGCGCTAAAAATAATTCTCCACTTTACAGAAGCAGGCCAAAATCTCTAATGTTCATGAAAATACTCTGAAATTCTGAGCAGAAAAGAATTTAGGTGAGAGCATGAGCTATTTAGTCCCTGGTACTTAAGTTTACTGACCCAATAGGATTTTGATTTGCTGGGGCAGTGCTTCTGGGTGTCAGTGTCACAGCTTTGCCTACTGCCTCCCCGATTCTTTCTTCCCTTTTCCCAGTTTCCTCAGAGAGCACTGCCTCTACCACTCCTGCGCTTTGTATGCAATCAAGACGCAAGATAGCTTAGCCTTAAACAACATGACTTGAGGAAATCTCACCCGGTGTAACTGTAAGGACTAGAGACAACCTACTCCTAAACAGAAAGTAGTATCCCTTCAACTGTTAAACTGCTTGCTATAAGTAGGGATAGAGGCAACTAGTCTGAATTCACATACATCACTTTATTCACCACTCCAAGCTATGAAGTTTGTATGATAATTTGGCACAACAGGTTATAAATTATCAGGACTATGTGTCTGTGTCCAGATAATCAAGAGTTGGAAGAGTTGGAGTTTCACTCTCAGTTCCATAGAGCTTGATCCAAAGTGAATGGGTTTTGGCTAAGGCTTTGTTGTATAGATAACTGCGTGCTTTTATCTTTGGTCTTTTGTGCAAAGATTTTAGCACCCATTTGCTCATAATATTGCTAATTGAAAAGACAATATTATTTAATAAAGTACTGAAAATTAATTACTGTATTTACCAAATCCAAGATGCCCCAGAATCTAAGCTGACCTCTCAATAATTAGATTCTATATATGGATAGTTTATACATTCGTTATAATTTTCCATGTATAGAATTGAATTATTGGAAGGTCATCTTAAACTTGTTCTTCCCCTCAACTGCTGTGGTGGGAAAAGCAGTCAGGGAAGCAGGTGCTGGGGTAGGCAGTGGTGAGGTAGGTGGCTTGAGGAATAAAGCAGCTTGTCCCCTGCTGCCTGTCCCCCTCCCACTTGCCCCCTTCCCACTGCCAGTCCCCCTTGTGGTTTCCCCCCCCTACCACCCACAGTCTCAGGCTCCCCACTCCTTCTTCCCTCGGACCCACAGTCTCTATCCCTCACCCCCACCACTTATCTTTGCTCCAGCACCAGCAGGCTGCATCCCTACTCCAGCCCCAGCTCTGGGACTTAGCTGAAACTGCCATTTTAACAGGACCAAACTGAGGTTGTGCTCCATGCTTTGGGCTGGAACGGGGGCAGAGACTGCTGGCACCAGAGCACAGGTAAGCGGTGGGGGAGAGGGAGGTCAGAGGCTACAGTTGGGGGCACAGATGGAGGAAGAGGAGGCAGGGACCTGATGTTGCGGGGGTAAAAATTGGGGGCCACGCAGGCAGCAGCTGTAGCTCTGGTCCCAGCCCCTGGTCAGGGCTGGAGCTGGAGTCACAGCAGCTGCCTGCTGCCTGACCACCTCATACTCTGTTCCAAAATGAGAGTTGCTTTGTCTCCATATTAAATACAGTATTCACATAGTATAATAATGAAAAAAGATCACACACACACACCATAATATTTATGCCATAATTTATGCTGATTCCAAAGCAAGAATGGAATTTCCAAAGGTCTTTTGATGCCAATATTAACACCTTGTCTATTTTTGAATGAGTATACCCTGGATTGTGCTTTAATATTAGCGGTAGAGGGGGAGTATGCATAAAGTGAAAGAACAGCACTCATAGTACATTTATTCCTCAGTTATTCTCTTTCTTATTCTCAGTGTCCCAGTAAAACATTTGGAGGCTTTGATTCTACGAAAGACCTTCCTGATGAAGTTATCACATTTGCAAGAAGTCATCCAGCTATGTACAACCCTGTGTTCCCTATCAATAACCGCCCTATTATGATCAAAACAGATGTGGATTACCAGTTCACACAGATAGTAGTAGACCGAGTAGATGCAGAGGATGGCCAGTACGATGTGATGTTCATTGGAACAGGTAAGAGCCTTTGAAACTGAATCTTACGTTCTAATTTGGAATAGGGAACACATATTAGATAAGACTTCATCTGTAGTGAAAAGAAGAGAACACGTTGTTGCATGCATAGAGTACCTGTGTAGATATTTTTGAGCGAGGTTCAGCATTGCATATGTGTGTGCACACATATCTGTGACTGTCTCAGTGTCCTTTATTATTAATGGTTATAAATTATGGGATTAGGACTCTCAAAATGGGATTAGGACTCTCAAACCCACCATTGACTCACTACCAGAGTCACTGGTGGTTTTGAGAGTTTTGCATTAGATTTGAACTGGACCAGGATTCAATTTAGCTATTGTTGTTATTGGTGCCGATGATGGTATTCACTTGCCTTTGTTAATAATGGGCCTTTTTTATCTTGATATTTTGCAGAATTTATGTTGAAGTACTTCCTAGGAACTATTCACATAAGTAGTGCCAGCAGGATTTATCCCAGTTCAGAATATTTCTTGTGTTCCCTTTAAATATTTTTACAGTGGGACTATATCTAACCTTCTAATCAGTCAGAAAAAAGTGCCCCAAATATTCTGGAATATATAAAGATTCTAGGAAGATTGGGTAGTGTTCTTGAAGAATGACACCCCAGTAAAGTATTTGTGCAGGCTTACAATTTAAGCCTTACGTCATTCTTTCAGCAAAGAATGGGATTTACAACTAAAGAAAACAATTTGTACATACATTTCTACACAAAATACACCAGAGGGCAGACACTTAGCTGGCATCTATCTGGGTAGCTTCAGTGACTTCAGTGGAACTACATAGATTAGCAACAGCTGAGGATCTGATCCTTCATCTTTTATGATCTTCCACCCATTGGCTGGTGTTTCCATCTTGTTTTAAATGGTTGCTTTCTTACTCACACCATGGAGTTTCAGACCCAAGAACCTTTGGACTTCAGCATCACACTAAACATGACCAAGTTCTCTGTATGTCTGTCTTTGTCATAGGAAAACTGTCTTTTCATTGCAACAGCAACAAATTCACAATTCCAGACTTAGGGTCATATTCCAAAGCAATAAATCTCAAGGCTTTCTTCGTGCTGATGCCTAACATAAATCATGGGTAAACTGAGATCTGTGCCGAAGTTTTGTATACTAAGCATATTGCATATGTAGCAAATTCAGAACATTTACTGAAGGAAATGCAGCTATAAAGAAAGCATTCCAGCTCTTAGAAACCATAAACTGAACTATGAAATATTTGTGGTACAGCATGTTATTGTGTAAAACTGAGCAATAATTTAATTTGTTTTTATGTGCTACATATATTTTCCCTCATGTAAGTGAAACTGAAGAATCAGTTTACATAGCATCATAGAAAGTTAGGGTTGGAAGGGACCTCGGGAGGTCACATCTAGTCCAACCCCCTGCTCAAAGTAGGACTATTCCCAACTAGATCATCCCGATCATCCCAGAAAAAGTTTTGTGTAGCCAGGTCTTGAAAACCTCCAAGGATGGAGCTTCCACCATCTCTCTGGGTAACCTGTTCCAGTGTTTTACCACCCTCCTAGTAAGAAAGTTCTTCCTAATATCTAACCTAAACTTCCCTTGCTGCAACTTAAGACCATTGCTCCTTGTTTTGTCATCTGCCACCACTGACAACAGTCTATCTCCATCCTCTTTTGAACCCCGCTTCAGGTAGTTGAAGGCTGCTATTTAGTCCCCACTTAGTCTTCTCTTCTCTAAACTAAATAAGACCAGTTCCCTCAACCTGTCCTCATAAGTCATGTCCCCCAGCCCTCTTCACCATTTTTGTTGCCCTCCATTGGACTCTGTCCAATTTGTCCATATCCTTTTTGTAGTGGGGGGCCCAAAACTGAACACAGTACTCCACACGTGGCTTCATGCTGGAATCATTTTTCTTGACCTACTGGCAACACACCTACCAATGCAGTCCTATACACCATTAGCCTTGTTGGCAACAAGGGCACACTGCTGGCTTATTTGTCCACTGTGACCCCCAGGTCCTTTTCTGCAGAGCTGCTGCCCAGCCAGTCAGCCCCCAGCCTGTACCGGTGCATGGGATTGTTCTATCCTAAGTGCAGGACTTTGCACTTGTCCTTGTTGAACCTCATGAGATTCCTTTTGGCCCAATCCTCCAATTTGTCTAAGTCACTCTGAATCCCATCCCTACTCTCCAGTGCATTTACTACTCCCCCCATCAGCTTGGTGTCATCTGCAAACTTGCTGGGAGTTTACAACTCCCCATCAGAGAATGATAGTATGATGTCTGATAAATCAATGCTTGCAAAACCTTTATAATCTTCAGTGTGAACTGCTATAGTGAAGGCCTCATTTGTCAGCCTGACTCCTCAACTTAATTTTCCTTTTGTGTGCAGGAGTTTTGTTCCCACACTTCATTGCAGGTCCAGATACCTGCAAGTCACATGAAAGTCTATCTGACTTGTAGGTGACATGGTAACACTTTAACTTGTGCTCCCAAATTGTGAGCAAGTTCTGCAAATGCAGTTACTGATATGTGGCAAAATGCTACTAGAAATCAATTCAGTGTTATACCTGTGCATGGTTTTTCAGTCAGGTATCAATAATAGCCATAAACAGTGCATGGGTGTCTGGTCCTACCTGGCCAAAGTGAGTGCCTATAAGGTGCACCTTAGTTTTCTTTGCTCATTGCCTATGTTCAGTTTAGCAGCATGGAAAAAATATCTTCCATGGAGTAGATACGCTCCCTTCTGTGCGGATAGGCAGGAAGAGGGTGGACTAAATTACAGCAAAGAGAAATGAGCCAGAAATCTAGTATTAAGTAATAAGAACCAGGTACAGGACCCTGAAAACTAGGGGAGCCGATTATGGAACCTAATCAGAATCTGATTTCCATCTTGTTGATCAGGATCTGGGACAAAGCCATAATTGAGCCCTGTATGATGTGATTGGATTACTTTGTGTGTCTCTGTCCCATCAGATTACATTTAGCCATTAGCCGTTTCTTATTAGCATGGCACCAATCAGTATTATCCCTGTGGGCTGCAGAACTGCAATAAACTAAGGAAACCCTTTTATGCCCATTGACATAACAAGTGATAATTAAACCCAGAGTAATTAGCAGGCCATTCAGTATGGTCATATTTTCCTGTCCTGTGGCTGAAAACTTAGGCCAAGAAGTTTTATTGCCAATGGGTGTGTCTACACTTTGTCGTATAGCAACATTTCTACATTTCGTCTGGAAGTACTAAAGCATAGTGCAGTAACTGCCTGTACTGTGCCATGCATGTGGTGCATGGTTAGATTTTGCCACTATGTCACCATAGCAGCACACTGAAATGGGGGGAGCATGCTGCTACAGCAACATAGCTGCTGATCGTGTGTAGACTCACAGTATCGCTATATTGCTGTAGTGCTCCATATGGTGACATAACACATCGCTACATCACCATAGGTCAATGTGTAGATACCCATTGCCTCTTTAACTATAGGTCTCCCCTCCACACTCGACTGCTCCATGGTGGAAAAAAAAATCATATCAGAATGCTTGAAAATATGTGTGTGAAAACCCAGGTTTCAATGTATCCATTTAGTTTGTCCTAAATGTTTTGTGTTGGGGATCGTTTGGCACAATTTAGGTCCATCTGTCAGTAAAGCAAATTAATAACAGTAATCTTATCTTCTAAACTTAGTTACTCACCAGAGCCCATTGATCCTTAAAGAGAAGCCTAATTCAATTTGTGTGAAATAGTTTGAAATACTACTCTGCAAAACTTGATCTAGAACTGAGATAATGCTCCACTCTGGTACCTGAGGTCTAATCGGAGCCACCATAGTGATTAACATATTGTATCTTTGACCTCAAGGGCTTTCCACAGCACCAAGCTGCCATAATCATAGCAGGATCTTCTTAAAAGAAAACCATGTATTAAAGAATGTGATTTTTACAACTGCAACGTGTCTACCTGCCTTCCTCAGATTCCATTACTCCAGTTGCTTGACTTTATCAAAACTCCATTTATGTTTCCAAACTGTAGCATTCAAAGGAATTTAAAAATGTGCTGCCAACAGTCATATTCTAATCCAAATAAAACCCCACCAAAGCTCTGCTAACCCTTATTTCATTAGATCAATTTTTTCTTTGATGCTTCAGAGTAGATTTTTCTCAAAAGCATAACCAAATTAGAGCCAGGTAATTAGGACAATTTTCCATTCCCTTATTACTACTAACTTTAATCTTGAAGTATTTGTTTTATTATATCCAACAGTTATTATTCGTCTTAACTTTGTGTTCTATTTGTTCTGTGATATTCTGTATTATCCTTGATGTAAATCTTTTAAAATAGTAGTAATGATGGTAACAAATAATACAAATGTCACAATTGCCCATATCCATAATGTTGTGATAAAGTATGTTGTCTTTGTTGAAATTAAAATGTTTAGATCATTTTTTCAACTAAATTAGTATCTAACCACAAAGTATTTTGATTTTTTATTTTTATTTTTTTTGGAAATTATAGAAGCATTGAGTAGTTTGCAAGAGTTACTCTTTCAACATTTTTGCCTTCAGAAGAATGTTGACCTCCATAGTTTTGTTATGCTTGGTACCTTAATACTTTTACCTGTTGCCTACATTTGCCAAAGTGAATAATAAATTCGGATGTCCAGCTGGAGACATCTATAAGGGGACTGGTTTTCTAAGGCTGAACACTTATTATTGTCCATGATATTCTGAGACAGCACCATAATTAACAGACCTAAAACATTATATTGGAATCTCCATCTTTCTTGTTATGGTAACGGCTTCAGTAACATGCAACAAACTAGGCACCCTGTTATTTGGAACCAGATTGGCAAAGTTGCACCTTTTTCTGAAAATTCTATTTATTGAAGAAAAACACATATTTATGCCTCAAAGACTGAAAACAATATGTGGCCTTGGGTCATGAAATTCAAATATCCTCTACAGAGTGTGTAGCTTTGAGGTTTCAAGGACCTGCTCACATGAAAGTCAGTGTCACAATTTCAGTGGCATAAATAGAAACAGTACAGCTCACTGGTGCAAGACTATCTGTAAAGCAAGGAAACAAGTAGTAGAGCTTTAATTCCCCCCCTTCCCTCCCCAAACAGAGGCTAATATCATTCATCATGCAATAGAAATATGGATGTCTTCAGGGACATATACATTTTAGTTTCTTTTACTTGACACCGAGAAGATCAGCACATACTTAAGATCTGACAACTTCATTAGTTTGACAACATTTTCCCAGCTGCCCGTGTATCCACACTGAGCTTTCTAACAACATCTGCACATGTATTTTAAAACAAGTATGAAAAATTTCCTATCTCAGACTGGGTAATAAAATGAGGTCGGGTACATTTAGTGCATTCTCATCTTTAAGTATACCTCTGAGGCAGCTGACATTTCGTGACACCACTCTAATAATATTCCACTGTCCCGTTCATTCTTATAACAGCTGAAGCATGGTTATAGTTCATTTTTTATTGTGGTATTTCTATAATTAAAAGATTTACATCTTTATGTGAGGGATATTGTGCCAAATCATGTCTGACTGATATGGAGCCTCTTAATCCATGTATTGGAAATAATTACACATGACAATATTTCAAAGAATTCTGGTTTCTCTTTACTTGGAGTACATTAATTAAGCACCTGGACATTTTCTTTTTCTTTTTCTTCAGATATTGGGACTGTTCTGAAAGTGGTTTCAATTCCTAAGGAGACTTGGCATGATTTAGAGGAAGTCTTGCTGGAAGAAATGGCAGTCTTTCGGGTAAGTGCTGCTGAATTTCAAGTGTCAGGTTGTAGATTTTTTTTCTGTAGACAGCTGCAAACTGAATTTTTTGCAGGATGACCACAGAGTAGCTTGGCATACCCTTCTAATTAGCTTGTCAATTAGAGTCCCAGACACTAGTCAAAATAAACCTTGGAACTTTCAGCACTAGCTGGAGGTTACTGATAAAAGAAATTACATTCCTAACTCTTGTTGTGAGTTTCAGTGGTTAATCAGCATCACTGAATCTCCGAGCAGTTGTAAGTTACAGTTGAACTAGAGGCGTTTTCTGGACTCTCAGCAGCCTCCTCTTCTGTAAAGAGATACAAAATAATATTACCTAGAAACTTCCAGAAGAACAATTCAAAAGACCAGCGTGGCAGGTGATTCTTCAGTCCTAGTCCTGGGTATTCCATGACACATCAATTAAAAAAATTACCAACATACACAAATTAAGTATGCACTTTCACTAGTTTAGGGGTAGTGTTGACTTCCAGCCTTTTCCTGCGCCTGATATCTTCAAGAAGAAAAGAAAGCAAGTGACTACATTTCCAAACTGTCTTTGTGAGTAATTCACTACTTTTGTGCCTGACTTGAGTTACCTTAAGAAGGCCTGAATTTCAGAGTGGATGTTTTGTAGAAATTAAAGTCAGTTTTCACAAAGTATTTACCCTCTAAAAGTATCTGCCCTCACAGTGAGGCACCCAAAACTGAATTACTAGTTTACTAGTAGCTACATGGACTAATTACTTCTGAATATTTAGGCAGAGTATTTTTTAAAGAGTTTCTAAACAGATTTAGATAGATCTTAAGGGATGTTCTGTATTTGGCACACTACAAAAAAAATAAGGTTTCTTGCACTATCTGTCCATTTACTTCATCTTTAGTTGATGAGGAGACACAACATATATGGGCAAGACTTGTAGAATTTTTTACTTTCAACATTCAAATGTTTGCAGACAAAGTGAACACAATTATCAATGCCCGAAGGTTGGTGTACCTCGCTATCAGGCTCTGTTTAATTTTTCCACCAACTATTTTTCAACAGAAAAATAAATGAGAAGCTATGAGGGAAAAACAAGTTATCTCTGGATACTGATTTCTTTATTTCTTATATGCAGCAAAGTTATTAGGTATACTAGAGTATAACCTGTCAACTTTGATAGTATTAGGGTCTCTTCCTTAACAAAAGGAAATTACCAAGCTAAAGGAGATATAATTAATAAAGTATATAGAAATATAATTAAATAGGAACAACAGAATCAACATGTAATTTCAAAATGTATTTTCAGCAGCACCATAATTACTGGCAGATTAGGATTTGAGATATAACTGTACTTGTGCTAACTTTACTAGGTGTTACATAAATATAGTTTGGTACTTTATGTGTGATCTTCATTGGGCATGTCTACATGTGCAGTTAATGTGGATGAATTAACTCCAGAATATATCTCTCTAGGGTTTATTCACATGCAGCACTTGGAGCTTGGTTGGAGCAGTCTGGGCTGACAGGGGACTCCGGAGGTCAGTCTTCCAGTCCAGGACTGCGCCAACTGGGCTCCATGTGCTGCAGGGGGGCTGGCTGGGCACAGGGTGCTTCAGTGTAGGACTAGCTGGCAGGCAGCCCCCACACTGAAGCACAATGTGCCCCAGCCAGCTTCTGCACAGCACATGGAGACGGGGGAGCAGCTGGGTCCCCTGCCAGCCTGGACCACTCCGACTGGGCTCCATATGCTATGCATGAATAAAAAAGAAGCCAAAACGTTTCCTGCAGACCTAATTAGTCAACTGTGCAGTGAACATCTTGTGTAGATGTGTCCATGTATCCTCCTTTAAACCGCTTTGCTCAGGAAAGGAGCTTTGAGATGGGAATAAATGTATAACAAGTAGAAAATCAGATCTTTTAATAGTAACTTTCAATTTACCACATCCAAGTTTTTATTGGATATAGAAGAGTCTGTATTGGTGTCATGAAGAATGTATTTTACTGGGTAAGCTGCAGTGTGCTGAATACAATAGTTTTTTTTCATTTATAATTCCACAAAACTTCCAGATCTGTTACATTGATAACAAATGCCTTTTTTAACCCAATTTGTGCAATATTTCTGTGACCAGCTGAGCAAACAAATGAATGAGTTCAGCTTTCATTCAAATGTTACACGTAATTGATGCTTTCTAATACCAGGTCTGTTAACCTATTTGTAAAGGCGAGTCCACATACTTAGCATCCACTGAGCCATATCAAATTCTCCCAGGATCAGCAAGTTGAAAACTTTGCAAGTGTGAACGCTTAATAACAACTATATTCATGTACCTTGGTAAAAATAGGATGCATAGGATCAGTAAGAGAGTTTTGGGATGCAGTAAGGTTTGTACTTCAGTGAAACTCCAAATTTAGTTGCAACAAATGGCTCAATCCAATAGCTCTTACTCATGTGAGTAATCTCATAGAAACCTCTGGGACTACCCAATTAAGTTGGAGAGTTAGGATCAAGCCCTGATGCAGGATGTTATTAAATGTTCACTTTTACAAAACTTCAGTGTTTGGTATAATAAGTAATTATTGGCCCAAATTCTGGCTCCATTGTGTAGGCACAATGTCCCCTTGATGTCAGTATCTGAATAGGGCATAGAGGATTTTGTACATTGCAGTCATGTCTATATGTACATTAATTCGCTTTTCCTAATGTGCATTAAATTTAATACCTCCAATGTGAGGTACTAAATAAATGTTCATTAAGCTGTCCTAATGTATAATACTAATAGTGCATGTTTTTAAGTGATGCTTAATGCGCAGTAGCCTATTTTATTGTGCATTAGCGTAATTGCACTTTTTTTACATGACACTTTAATACAAAGCAAAATAGGCTATTGAGTATTAAATTACACGTGTAGACATGCCCTGTTTTGCTTAAATAATCAATATTGCACAGCATGAAAATGTTGCTACTTGTTGTATAGTTGGATCCTGCGACCCCAAACACCATTATGTGTGTGTGTTCTTCATTTAGGTATCATTAAAATATGCAATCGATTTCAGTTCTATCCTCCATGCCCTGTGAATATTTTAAAAGGTTATTATTTTCTCCATAAGAATATAAAAAATATTAATAAATCCCTTCACATTAATTATTGTTAGGATGACTCAGAATTAGTATGTATCATTGAGATTTTTGTGTGTGCGTGCTATGTGCATATATTTCAAGGATTCCTGAAAATGTTAATGTCATGATCTGTGCAGAAATTAATAGCACAAAGTGAAAAAACAAGAAAGCCAACATCTCTGGAATAATAAGAAATGTGAGAAATTACTTAGTAATTGCTGCACTGAAGATGTCCAGATTCAGCATAGCAATTAATGACATGCACAGACACACGCACACACGCATGCTAATTCATCTATAACAATAAAAACATTCCATTGTAAAAGTCAGGAAGGAGTACCATCACCAAGGGAGACAGTTCGTAGCTGGCAAGACCCTGTAGCAACACTTCCATATTTTTAAACTATATCTTCCATTTTAATGCATTTAATGCTTTTTTTTTTCTAGGAACCTACCATTATTTCAGCAATGAAGATTTCCACAAAGCAGGTACTGTATGCACAAGCTTTAAATCATTCTTTAAATATTTACTGGCCTGTATATTTCAGAGACACTAACTTGGCAGTTAGTAGAGACATATTAATTATACCAGCAGCATCTCATCCTTTTACATAAACACCAGTATTTTCTCAAGGAAAATGTGACAGGCAAAGGAAAAAGGGAAAACCTAGTGTGTGCATTTCTGGCAAGGTGGAAACTAAATGCAAACTAGCCAGCTGTTCATAGGATCTCAGGAAAAATTCCACATTACTGAAGCCTCCTACATGACTACGAAGCTGTTAAATTTACAACATGTCTCTATTTGGACTTTCACTTACTGCTGCTCCTAGGGAACTTAGTGGCAAAACTCTCCATTGATTTAAGTGGAACTCCAGTCATTTTCTACATACATTATAACATCTTTGATCAAGGAGACTAAAAGGTAGAGAGGTGCATTAAATATTATGAGCTCT
>NW_005842049.1:521888-547340 GCF_000455745.1 Alligator sinensis
TGCCTTAGCATCATGCTGCTGGCTTTGGGCCTGATTCTGTAAATCTTGCTTGCCACCATGAATATTCCCACTAACATTGTGGTTCTAAGGATGACACCTGACAGGTTTTGGAGGATTGGAGCCATCTATGATTGTGCATATTCCACTAGGTGCCATTCACCCATCTGCAACAGGTCCGTGGGAGTCCTGTACCCTGTTAATATAGAGCTTCAAGTGAGCCTTAGGGGTACCTTTTAGTTGTGCCAGCCCCCTTTAGAAAGCTGAGTTACATTCTATAATGAAGAAGATTGCACTGCATTTGAAAGCTTATCTAAGTCTATCCCAACCATGCACTTGGTCTAATAAACCATATCACCCACAAAAAATCCTGGCTTATGCTATAATGAACAGACAAAGCTCTCCTTTTCAGAGGCTGAAAAATGCATCCAGGCTTCTACTGTACTCTGAATATGTCTCTGAAAAATTGCATGCATTTGAAACAAAACATGTTGTTTGGGGCCACTTCCCTGACACAGTTTATCACTTAAAATAACAGAAATGGCAGTGTAAAAAGAATGTGCCACTGAAGACAAAAATATTTAAAAACAAGCCTGTCAAGTTGTATATATGTTTACAGCAGACCAGCATGCTCTGCTTTTGATTATTTTTATAATCACATTCCATTAAAGCAGCCAATCATATTTTATAATGGCCTATGCATTTCAGTTACAATCTCTTCTTCAAAGCATCTTTATTCATTCAGGAGTGATTACAATTTTCCTTGAGCCTTTTGAAAACAATTTTACAATATTAACATTGTCCCAAGCTATAAAGAGCATAGAAAGTTATTCAAGCAAAGTTAAGATCATGAAATATCAGCCAGCCTTGGGTTAAAAAGTTACAGAATCATGATGCAGCATGACAAGCTTTTGGCACTGCATCTTTGTATCAAAGAAATATTTGGCAAGGCACTACCATATTATATTTATGATTTAAAAATGCTGTAGGTTTTCTAGCTTGAACACATCGCTCATTGTGTTCTGATACATAGGGGGTTTTCATAAAAAACAGTGAGATAACAGAAAAAAATGAGTTCTATGCGTTACACAGAGCAAAAGCAGAAAATGTAAACAATAAAATTATCATGTTTTATTAAATAATTTCAAAGAAATCATTTTATTCTTTTTATAACTAAAAAATAATAGTTATGAACTAGGTGGAATTCAGTCTGGTTCAGAGGGCTCTCTTTTTGCAGCTTTCTGTTTATTTCTGGATACTCTAAAAGGTTTATTGTTCCCCCACTTCAACATTTTATTATTGCTACTTTTCCAGCCACCCCATCAGTTCAGCGAGTCTCCACACTATGAATCTACTACATTTCAACTCACTTTTCTTTCTTAAGTATGGTTCCACAAGCTTTGTTCCCAGTGTGAGGTTTATGAGATACAAACACCTCTGCAAAGGCATGAATATTACCTTTCTAGGCTGGACAACAGAATGAGGACCTTCTCTGTGGCCGCATCTACATGAGACACTTACTGCTCAGTAGCTTGTTACTAGTGCACAGTAGCATCATGGGGCACAAATCATGACACAATACTACTGTGCATTAGTCCTGTGCGAAGCAGCAAGTATTCGACTCGAATTTGGATTTGGCCAATTTGGAGGGACAGTGATTCAGTTCGGTGATTTGAGTCACTGTCCCAATTTGACATGGCCAAATTGGTTTTGAAGATTTAGCACCGATTCAGAGATTTGGCCATAGACTAAACAGGCAACAGTCCTCAACCACGCTAGACACAGCTGCCTCCAGCTGGTAAATCTGTTGTGGTGGGGGAAGGGGGGAGAGAAGGGATGTGGGGGGGCACAGATCAATGCCCCCACAGTGAGGCAGGGATTGGAGCTGGGGCTGGGACAGGCTGCCTAGCCAGGGTGGTGTGGCATGGGACTTGGGGAGGGGGGCTTCTGCCACCATGAGCCGCCACACGCCACCGGTCCAGGAGGGCATGGGAGCAGGCGTGTGTCCCCAGATCTGCATGAAGGCTACACTCCAGATAGGCAGTGAAAGGTGCTGGGAGTGGTGGCTATGCCCTCCCGCCAGTCGCCCAGCCGGGGCACGGAGGCATGGGATGGTGCCACTGTATTGCCTTGGACAAGCAGCGCACAGTGGTGGAAGCCACTTCAGCCTCCCTGCACTGCCAGACAAGCCACGGCTTTGCTCCATCATGCCCCTGCAGGGCAAGAAGCACCATGGCATGGGGGTGGGCGCATGCACCTGCATCAGGGAAGGACCAGTGGCAGGGGCTATGGAGAATTTTAGGGAGGTGGCAGCCCTCCCATAGTCCCTACTTCACTGTGCTGTGAGGGGCTGGAGGAGACAGGGCTGCACTCCGGGCTGCAGCTGGGGCAGCCCAGTGGCAGGCAGCTAGGGTTAGGCTCCTAGAGTACAGCCCAGCCCAGCCCAGCCTGCCCTGTGCAGATCCAGGGGCACACGCCTGCTTCCATGCCTTCCTGGACCGGCGGTGTGTGGCGGAGTGCAGTGGGAAGACTCCCACTCCCTGAGTCCGCCGCCCCAATCCCTCCTTCACTGTGCAGGCATTGATCTGCCTCCCCACGCCCCTTCCCTCCCCCCTCCGCCCACCACAACAGACTTACCAACTGGAGGCAGCTGTGTCCAGCATGGTCGAGGACTGCTGCCTGTTTAGTCTATGGCCAAATCTTTGAATCAGGGCCGAATCTCTCCAAATCAATTTCGAGGCTTCCAATTCGATTTACACTTTTTAATGGGTCTCCCAATTTGATTCAGATTTGGCTGCTGAATTGGACTGAATCTCCTCCAAATCAAATCGGCCGTCAAAGCTTGGCACAACCCTACTACACATTAATGATCTAGTGCACAGTCATCGTCACCAGGAAGCCATGTGGGGACACTACTATGCAGTAGCTCAAATTACTTCACAATCATTTAGTACTTGGGTATGCAAGTACTAAATGAGTGCGCAGTAACAACTGTGCAGTCAGCGTCTCATGTAGACACGGCCTGTGAATTCAGAACGAGCCTTCATATGCCAGCTGTTTTCAGCTTTGTTCTCTCTCCTTAGAAAGGTTAGATTTCAATTTAATCACTAAAGTCCCCTTGTTCCTCCTATAGGGGTCCAGTCTCCTAAACTCACTGACCTTCAAGACCTATTCAGTTCTTGCTGGATTGACAGCACACCTAGAACATCTGACTATAGCCTCTTGGGCACATCTCAGTGAGCCTGCATGTGCAGCTTGCAGAGCTTTAGACTCATTTGAGGTGCTGCAAACCACATGTGGTGCACAGGTACCCATTTGCTACACTACTAATTTGCAGCACAGTAGATTTTTTGACACCGGAAGATCCCAGTGTCAAAAAAGCCCACAGCGAAAAATAGTATGGCACATGTGGCAGCAGCATGCACTGCTAGAAAGGGAGCTTGGTCAGCCAGAGCCATGCTCTGGCTGCTGGCCAGGCTCTGAGTAGCCAGCCTGGCACCGCTGATGCTCCAGGAGGCCCCCAGGACCCGATAAGGATACTGGGGCCAGCACAGGTGCCAAATTCTCTTACCCAACCCAGGTCAATTTGCCATGCCACTGGGGTGCATGTGCAGGGGCATGCCTGGAGACAAATAATAGTGGTAGAAATACGTGCCACTGCTATTTGTGCTGTGGGAAGTGCATGCCTCTGCATGTGCTCGCTCATCAGGACACATCCTTTGAGTCTATACTGTCGTTTGACCCCCTGCAGCACCTTAATAACACAGTTGTTACAGGAACAATGTGTGTAGTTAGTCATGCTGACCCCAGATACTCCATCATCTGGGGTTCCACAGTTTGTGTCTTCAACTGGTGGCAGGAAACAGCTTACAGAGATGTATTTAACACCAGATCTTTCCTCCTCCTTGTCTCCTGCTGAGTCAACACAAACAGGCTCCATTGAGTTGAGTAGGAAACAGCATGATGGTGAGCAGGCTTTTGCCTCTCTCACGCCTCCAACTTAAATTCACTGAGAGGCTTGTCTTCTAAAAAGAAAAGTTATAAGCTAAGGTGATCTCTGATTGACACTGTCAAGCTCTTAGGCCTCATCCAAATTTCTAGTCATGGGAATGAAATGGCAAGATAATCTCTCAAACCTTCAGGAATATTTTACAATCTATTTATCCACACATGGACGTATGGTGTCTTATTCAGTGAACACCATTTCTGCTCAGAGTGGATAGCAGTCACCCCTGAAGAGAGGGCCGGCACAAAACACACGCTCTGCTTACGTGACCTCTTACTGGCTTGCTGCAGAGGGACTAGTGCCCATTCCTCGCAGTGAACACGTCATTGCCAGAATGCAGAATGCATTCTTTCAGCACATACACTGTGATTGTCATTAGAAAAGAGCAAGTCATGCATCTACCCTTCAGAGTAATTCTGTGGGATTTGGGCCTCTCATTCCCTTAAGGTCTTTAGAAAATTCCTTCCTAAAATATTTGTTTTTTTAAACATTTTGTTTTGCAATGGTACATTTTTCACTGCACACCAAGATGCCCCAGTTCTCTCTTATTCCAAGCACCAAGAAAAAGGCTGCATCTCAAGTGTTTTGCAAACAGTGACTACTGGAATGCAAAGAACATATTTTACTCCTTCCTTATCCCACTAATCTTTTCTATAGTGCTGTTCCTGCAGTAGTTTGGAAGGAACTCTTAAAGGATAAGCTCCTGCTATAGCTTGATCTGATAATCAGCTGATTGATTAAACACAAATTCTCTTGGGAGAGGCTTTGGGCAAAAGGAAGTTTGACTTCTATGACAGAGTAGTACTGAGACATGGATACAGATCATTCCCTTAGTGCTTTTTCAATTTCATATTGCCTGGAATGATATATTATCACTCTTTAACATAATGCTCACCAGCTGCATCCTAAATGCATTGCTCTGAAGCAAAGAGGGTGGCAGTCTTGTGACCATAGGGTGTCTAAACCACAGACTGTACTTGCCGGTTTGAAAGTAATGAAGTTTCCAGCAGGAGCAAAATCTTTAAGTAATTTTACTTTGGCTTTATCACATATTTTTAATTTCCCATGATGGTTCTCTGTTTACATTCAGCTTAGAGTCTCTTTCTGAAGAGATTTCATAGACCTCAAGTTTTTGATCGGTTATATTAGTGTGTGAGAAACCTATTATACATTGTAGATTGTTCCATGGATAGCCCTGGATTCCTTTTACATGTTATATTGATTTAAGTGTGTGACACTTAGCTACATGCTTCTATGTGGTAATACCCCAGTTACATACACTAATATTATTATACAACAGATGCCTAGACTTTTGATTCACACCCAAAGATCCATCATTTCTCCTGTCAGTCATTCGTTCCATGCAGTATTTCCTCCTCTTCTGTTGTGTATCGTGTGAGCATAAGGCTTTAGCCAGAGTAAATCTTATGCATCCTTGTATGATTTGCCAGAAGAAGGCAGCTTTGTCAGGACTCCATAAGAAGTTGAAAGGTCCTGGAAAAGGGGCTAAGGTGCCCTTCCAAGTGACTTATCCCTGCCATCTCTTGATCGCCCAGCTCTGAGCATCCTCAACAAATTGGCAGCTACCATCATCTGACTTTCACGTAGGGTTCCTCTCTAAAGTTTTATAGGGTAGATCCAAAGATTCCCTAAAAACAGGGATTCCTACACCAGTGTCTGTCCTCTGAGACAGACAAACTAATGAAACGTTGTATTTCTATGAGAGGCTGCTTAGATTGGGAACTTAAATAGTGAGGTCTTCCTCCTGGCAGGTTCATTGCCTGGAGGCCTACTGCTTTGATGTTTGGGGGCCTTCTTCCATTGTGTAATGCCTGTTTTCTACCTAACATACAGCTACATTTTAGTGGCTCTATACATATACTAGGATATTTTGGTTTGGTACTGGAGGGCCTAAAACCAAAATATTTCTGACCGTGGTGCTGCACAGGAATTGTACTTCAATTTCCTCATATCCCCTCTGTCTTCAACAGACCTAAGTTCACAGCAGGTTATCTGGGAAGTGGGCTAAAAAGGAAGTGTTTCAATTTTCCATTTTAGTGTGGTGCTGCATCCTGCTATGGTTCCCATAGGTGTCCATCATCTTATATGGCAGGGGTCGGCAACCTCCGGTGCACATGCCAGAGCATGGCACGTGAAGGCATTTTACTTGGTACATGCACCTTGGAACAGACGGTAGGGACAGGGCTGGGGCTGCACTGCCACAACAAGGAGTGGGCCCTTCACAGCTCCCCTGCTGTCCTCCCTGAGGTGTGTGTGCACCTGCTGCCAACAATGAGCCAGGCTGGGGCTCTGCAGACCTCAGTGCAACTGCTTGCAACCTCCCTGCCACCTGCTGTGAGTAATCCCAGCTCTGTGGTGGGCAGCAGGGCCCTGCCCAGGGTCCAGGTTGGCTGAACAGTTAGAGTGACTGTCTGGGGTGCAGTATGCTTTGCAGTGGGGGAGCAGGCAGCACCCTGTGCAGCACCCTGGGCTGCCTGCTCCCCTGTCTTCACGTGCCACTTCCTGGCTGGGTGGGGTGCAGTGTGCCTTACTTTGGGGGATGCCTGCTGGCTAGCCCCATACTGAGGCACCCTGCAGCCCAGCCAGACCCCCTTGCAGCACGTAGAGCCTGGCCAGATGCTAGGAGAAAAGGACACATTGTAGGGGTGTGCTGTGGCACAAAGTAATGGCACAAATTTGTGCCGCTGCAAGTGCACACCCCTGATTCTCTGGACACGGCCCAGGAGCAGACATCATAGCAGTATTATGGTGTAAAAAAATATATACATGAGAGGAGGAGAAGGTCCCACAACACACACACACACACACACACACACACACACAGAGTAATGTATTTTGCATGTCTTTCTAGTGAAATCTGATCATTTGCAAAATTGTACTTTTTTCACAGCAACAGCTCTACATTGGCTCAGCAACTGGAGTTTCACAGCTTCCTTTGCACCGCTGTGATGTGTATGGGAAAGCGTGTGCCGAGTGTTGCCTTGCTAGAGACCCGTACTGTGCCTGGGATGGCTCTTCTTGTTCCCGTTACTTTCCCACTGCTAAAAGGTAGGAACAGTTTCAGATGTCGGAATTGCATGCTACTCGCCTTGACTGATTGTCTCAATGTGACCTGAGGGCTTTAGAGATTTTTCATAGGGTGGTTAACTGGAGCCTTTTCTAGTCCAAGGAAAACAAGTCATGGGAGTTACAAGCAATATCAAGTCTTGCTTGATTGAATATTACTACTTCTTGGGATGAATTGGAAGGACCATGGTAAAAAAAAAAAAATTCAGGAAGATGCCAGCTCTGAAATGAAAATATAACTTCTTAAACAGTAGTAAATGTCAACAACATTTTTTAAAATCTGAAATGGAGAGCAACTTCATATATAGCCTATTCCTGACGTCATTTGCTTACCGTAACCTTATTGCCTTACATTTCAGAAGTAGAAATGCTAAATGAATATTAATTGAGTGTTTGGGGATCAATAGAAAGGGATTATTCACGTATACACCTCTATCAACATTACCCCAAATCAGAATAGATACTATTCCACATCTGCTTTCTGCTTTGCACTGGTTTAAATGACTATATACATGGTATACATATTTTTTTATTGCTGTATAACTTGAGTAGTTATTTATCTCAGTGCAAGTAGATACAAAATGGTATCCATTCTGATTTGGAAGAATTTTATACTCATTAGTGTCAATGATTAGAGACGGTGCAAAGGAGAGAGGAATCAGCCCCTTCAAGTGGAAAATATTCATTTTCGTACTCCTAAATACTGCAGATTAGCTGCTTGTCTGAAGTTTTAAAAACATATATTCTCTGCCTCCATTCAGTGTTAAGACAATCACTCTTCAGCTTTAACTTCAGCCAAGAGAGTTAAAACGTGCTGTTAGATACACAAGTATAAATATGGAATAACATCATTGATAAACACATGAAAATAAGAGTAGACTCTTGGCCATGCTTGGCATATCACATCTTTCTGTCAGGTGAGTTAATGCAAAAAGGATTTGCTCAGAAGAAGATCATGTCAAAGTAAATCTGGCAAATATTTTACACTTCAGAAAATGTGAGAAGTCCAGCAATTTACATGCAGCAGTAGCAATCTTTATCTTGAAACTGAAGTTTACTGTTATTTTCATTGGAAATGTCAGACTCCTGGGACTGGTTGGTTGGTTGGTTGGCTCCTGGAAAACATGGGTGAAGTAAGGGTTGGTAGCCAACATCTGTAGCACAGTTACTTCAGATAGAGAGGACTAAAATTTCCAAGGTTTGCATCTTAATGTATCCTATGTAAAAAAATCAGGCACGTATGAAGCATCAGGCCTTATCTTTGCACTGGGGCACAGAGGCAACCTGGGGCAAAATAATTCAGAAAAGTTCCAGAAAAAAGGTAGAAAGGAAAAGCTAAACATCTCAGACATTAAATTAACACTCTTAGAAATAATAGAAATGCCACAGTTCTGCCACTAACAAATCCCTATTATTCCAGACACCTGACCTGCTGGGAATGTCTTGTTTGGGGCACTTGCTAATATCTCTTCCTTTTATTTAATCATTTGGGGTTTTTGTAAAGACAAGATGTCTTAGCAGTTGCAGTTTTTATTTTGTCCCCATCCATTGTATCTTCAAGGAGCCTAATGACAGTTTAGAAAACATATAGTGTGACCACTTAACTCAGCCTTGTACAGATGCTTTCTGGCTCATGTTTTGCAGGTCCCCAAGTTGGCTTAGTGGTGAAACATGACATTTGCTTGATATGCTAATTATCCAAAATACAGTGACATTAGTGCAAGTCTTTCTTTAGGTCTCATTTCTACAAATAGCATCCTATAAATACGTTGGCCTATAAAATTAATGAAGGTAGTAACAAAAATTGCATTTGCAATTCTTACTGGCTTGGATATGGTTATTTCACTCACATTGAATGTAACATTTCATAAGAAAAATTAGGAAGCATGCATTCAGTGCTGGGGTAAAGCAATAAAATAGTGCCTCTGTAGTGTGAACACTAAAGTAAGGAAAGGTACTTTATCTTAAAAACATTGAATATGCCATCAATGCACAGTGCATTTCAATAAGACTTACACGCCAAAGGCAAAAATAAAGAAAAAAAATACAGAACAAAACTGTTACTTCCTCTCACCTACAATTCCAAGCATGTAATCCTGCCTCTACAAGTGGGCATGGCAAAAGGGACTGCAGCCCAGCATCTCTCCCTCCGAGACAGCTGTTCTCATTATTGGGTCAGACTCCCTTTCACTACTTCCCTGGACCTCACACAGATTAAATTAGACAGTCATTGCTTATAATATAGAAGTAGCCCTGACTTCAGGGGCTGAATCAGAGGGAACTTCCCCTCCCAGGTGAGTGCTTTAGCCTCTAAGCTGTGGAGGCAGGTTCTTTCTTCCATAGTCCGTACTCTTCCTCTGGTGCCATGATTCTTGTATTATTAGCTATCCAGTGGCCTATCTCCAATAAGACAGGTAGGCAATGCCCTTACCTGGCCTCTTCTATAGATTTGTGGTTAGGGAACTCTCTACAATGTGAGAAAAATGTCTAAACCAACATTTCCCGAAACAGGCTTGAAGACTCAACATGTGCCACTAATAAAACATTTCATCTGAATTCCCACTCAGCTCTAAAAAGAAATTGTGTCTTTGAGAGCAATCATCAGAAAGCCCTTCCACCCACCCCATTCTGCGGTTGTTAGTGAAAAATTCCAACCAGCCTAGTAATGATGGTCCAAGAGAGATTTCACTGGCACTCCAGGAACAATTACTTTCTTTTTTTGAATTTGAGCGGTTGTGACTGAAGGATGAGACCAAGCATGGCTTTTACAAGGATACTTGACTTTTGCCTATGTGTTGCTGGATTCCATAATCTGAAATCCAAGTATTGTTCAGCCAGCTAATCCTCTTTGCTGTCTTCTGATTTGCAGTCCCTGGCTTCCTTTTATGCCTCAAGTGAAGTGCTCACACTCTAAACACACCTTTGTTTGCCCTGTTCTTTTCTTCTATTCTAAATGAAACTCCTTTCCATGACTTGAATTGGGTTTTGTGTCGCAGACATTGAGGTAACAAAAGAGACAAAGAACACAACTAATGCAAACAAAAAGAGAACTGTATAAAAAAGATTTTTTTCTCTGTAAAATACAACATTTTAAACATGGTAAGAGAACAGCTTTATTTCAATGGACATCAGTTTGGAAGAATATACACTATAGTAAATGGGCACTATTGTAAGAACCTAGAGATGGACTCAGGCTATGAAATTTGAACTATAATTTCTCTCCTATGATTGTATTCCTATCTAGGAGTAATTGTGAGTCCAGGTAACTGTGAATGAGACATGCTTATTTTATTTTATTTTATTTTATTTTATCTATCACAAATCTAAAGTTGATCACTGACACAGCTACTAACATTTTTCCATGGTATTTTTAGACGTACTAGACGACAAGATATCCGAAATGGAGACCCTCTTACTCATTGCTCGGATCTGCAGCACCATGGTAAGTTAGAGATATTTCACTTAAGTGAAGCTAGCTGACACATGATATACAAACTGGGCATGGATGGGAAGCAAAAATAGGATTCACTAGTGAAACTGTAGTGCACAGTTGTGGAATATAAATGTACTCACTTTTGTTCCTTAACCTATCTGACTACATTAATTCAAATAACATGTTCAGGATCCTTCTTTCTTTACAAGCTTATAATCAGTTTTTGCTTTTTCTTCAGTTTTCTACTCCATCTGACATTGCACCATGCCAATATACTATGCATATCATGGAGCAATACAATTATATTGTATTGTAACATGACACCAGAATGTACATGTAGCTTTGGAGAGATGTCATACTATTTACAATGATCTAACCAAGCACATTGACACAGAGTTGTACGTTAGTGAACAAAAAGAACAGTTGTCTTCTCCCCCCAATATTGTTTCCTGTCATAGTCCAGCCTTATTTTAAATAGGGTTTCTACCACTTCTGTATCACTCAGTTTTGTTGTTGACTGAGTATATTTCACAGAGTCCTACCCAGATCTTTTCTTTACTCACTGGTTGTATCCTGGCAGACAAACCTATCTTTACACCAGCTTGCTGCCAAACCCTTCAAAACATCCTCATTCAAAGAATGAGAAATTTACTTTTTGCCCTAAGTAAAAAGAACACTTAGACAATACAATACTTCCCTCTGCTGGAGAATGTTGATTACTAGTGGATTTGTGACATCCGATCAGTCTTGGTTAATTCAGTGAATAGACTTCGGGGATACGTAAGGTGTATATGTGTCTGTATACATATACATATATAGCATCCAGAAGTAGAGATGCATGGCACTCCTATTGTCTTCAGCTCCTCATAATAGCAAATATGGCAACTATTCCTAACTCATATGTCTGTATTATATGCATACACCTCAGATATGTTACAGTAATACTTCTCTCTTACCTTCTTCATGCTGCCTCAAACCTAACATTATTGGGAATGTGGGGGGTCCAATTCCTTTGTGGTTGGTAGACCAAGTACAAGATAATGTGAGGTAATCAAAATCGTATGAAGAGATATTTTGCTTCAAGATCCATCATCATGCCCCTTCCATGGCTGGGAAGCTCATAAACACATTAAATGATTTGGGAGGCTCATTGGTGTTCAATTCCATGATACTGCGAGGATCACAGCCTGAGAAAATAAGAGTTGCTATATTCAGTGAAGAGAACAGTTTGCAATTTTATATGATATACATTTTACCCAGGGGCAATCAGACAGATTAAGCAGCCCGTGTTTTACACTGGGGAAGTGTTCCCAATTCACTAGAAATAATCTGTACTGCAACCTCTAACATGTGGATTATGTTTTCAGCAGAGCCATGCACATGTGCATGCACAAACCCCAGTTACATGGGTTGTGATCTCCTGAATACACTGACCTGACCTGAAAGTTTGCAGAGAAGGTTCAGTCCTTAAGTCTATCAGCAGTCTCTCAGCCTGACATGACAATGCTTTCTCATGGGATGAATTCCTGAACTCAGTAAATTCAGTGACAGAACTCCCATGAGCTTAACAGAAGCAGAGATTCACCCATGGTTTGGTAGTTAAAAAATTAGTAGACTCATTTCCTTGTAAATACCAAACAGCTGTGTCCCTCCAGCAGTGCTGATTAACCTAGAAAGCTCTTGGGCCATCAGGGAAGGCAACTCCTTTACATGGTATAATTTCAGAGCATTGCTCTGCACATTATCTACCTTTAGAGCCCTGCCCATATTTTAGAACAATAATTGCTGAAGAAGTGTCCAGCAACACCTCTTGCATTGGCCAGCTCTACTGGCAAAGCTGCAGGGCTCTTGTTTCTCTTCATACCCAAAAAAGAGAACTGCAAAAACAGCTTTCATTTCCCTTTCTCCACTTGACACACAAAGGAGATTTTCAGCTGGAAGGGCAGCATGTAACCTATAGCTGTTCTTGCACTTAGTTTCTGGCCATCACTTCAGACAACCTGTTACGACCAATCATATGGTGCAGCAATTTTATTTGGAAAAATATCTGCTTTATTCATTCCAAGTAGAAGTAATATAAACTTGTTTAAGTATGTCAACAGGAACCCTGTAAAGGCAACAGCTGAGCTGAGAGCAAGATACCCCTTGGTGAAATGAAATTCAGTGAGATGATAAAGTTGGAAATGATTAGGAACAACAGCAACCCAGAAAAAAAATATTTAAAATGTCTTGACACTGGCCTCCAGCTGTACTTCTGTGAGGCACTATAACTACAAGAGATTTGGCTTAAAATATGACATGCTACAGATATCTTCCACTTTTCAATCTAATCTGTAATTTATTTAACTAAAAATCTGACTTTTCTCTGGGTGCTATGTTATAAAAATGGATTGAAATGATGGAAACTCTTTGTAAATCTGTTGAGAAATGGATAGAAATTATGGTGCTTTCGCACTTGCATTTGCTGTTACAAGTACAAGCATTTATGACATGGTGCATAATCAAGCCGATTGGTCCCAAACATTGTGCCTAAACATTGTTTGGAACCAAACATTACACAAAAAACAGTCTAAGCAATCAGCAACTGGTTTAAACCTGTAACAGAACAGAAGTTCATTGCACATAAACCAGTTTGAAAATGGCTGAAATTGGTTTGAGATGCACTTGGTTGAATGTAGTATCAGACTTAACTGATTTGGGTCAAACCAGTTTATGCAATGTCTGTCCCAGACCCCTTCTTAGTTTAAGTTAAATGCCTCCAGCATTCCAGATGCATTGCAACCCTGGGTGGGGCTCTGCTCTCCCGACCCTCTGCTCCCTGGCTGTTGCTCCAGCAGAGACTGCAAGTACAGTGGGGTCTGCCTGGATTCCTCCTGCTCCTGCCCACCCCCACCCCCACTCCCTACTCAAACAGGGATTCCCCCCTCCCCTTTGCCTTACACAGACACCCCTCAGCATTACCTAGCATACCACATGCTGGCTACAGTCTATGCTGTGGGAGACAGGACAAAGGCAAACAGAACAGTGTCAGCTTATGGCTTTTTGGAGCTAATCATCAGGTAGCTAGTAATGTCCCTCCATTCCTTCCTGGAAAAAGGTTGTTAAAGAAGAGCTTGAACTAATGAGAGAAACTTTGTTTTGTTTGATGGGGTGATAAATGCTAACAACTCCCTGTGTAACTCCCTGCTGTGTAACTCAATGCTCTGTTATCAATAGTTGGGGAGGGAGAAACTCTCCCTAATCAAAGCATCCTGCTGGAGTCTGGCCACATCCCCCCTCAGCTCAGCACTGTTAAAGGGAAGGGAGGGCTGCTCTAGCACCCCCTAAAATAAGGAAACCCCACTGACTTCTGGCCTGAGCCATTGGAGGCATATGCCTGCATCTCTTCAGTCCAGAGGGGATGCCTGTGCAGTTACAAACCGGTTTAGCCTCACCAGGTTAGACTAACCTGCAAAGATTGAATCAATTCAGGCTCAGGCTCAAGCTTTCTGAATGTCTGTCCCTAGCCTGTATGTGAACTACTGCTAATTTTCTTTTCTATATTACAACCAACAGTCTCTTGAGTAGCAGATGCAAAATGGGGTTTATCTTGCAGATGAGAAATATGCTCTGGAAGTTCTTCTATCAATTTCTCTAAACATTCATCTGTATTACTTACTCATTGGTTCTCCCCTTTGTGCCAGGACCATGAACCAAGAAACTGCACAAGCAAATAATAGCCTGTTTTCTGTAACCACCTGTTCTCAAAGACAGTTCATGGCAAATTTCATTAAGGGGTTTCTGACAAGGCCATTTGAATGTGCTTTGAGCAGGATGTAAGTAGTTTATGATCTTGCCTAATGGAATAGGGATCTACCTAAATTGAACGAGAAGTGTGAGGTTCAGTGGCTCTTTTAATCTTGCTGTTTTCAGCATGCACCCCCTCCCCCCACCCTCCACCACTGATTGGCCAAGAGACCACAGTGGCCCCACCACTCACTGCTTGCTCCTGATGATCAGCCAGGAGGCAAAAAACATGGTTTTAAATATACCATGGTTTTTGCCAAGGGGTCCCGGCAATCCTGCTGCTTGCTGCTGATCAGCTGAGAGGCAGAAACCATAGTATATTTTAAACTGCATTTTTTTGCCTTCTGGCTGATGAGGAGCAAGTAGCAAGTGGCAGGGCCAGCAGGGTCCCTTGGCCAATCAGTGGCAAGGGGCTCGCGGTGAAAAGAGCAAGATTAAAGGAACCGTTGCACAGCGTGCTTCTGGCATGATTTAGGCAGATGATTTAGTTTTGAATGTCTAAATAAATTAAGTTCAGAAACACAGTAGAACAGAAACAATTTGAGCAAAATATTGAGAAGTATAGCACACCAGAACTACCACTGACACAAAAGGGAATTGTGAATGATCAGCGTAATCAGTTCTAGTTAACCAAGTATTACAGTTTGAATCCAAGTCACAGCCATAAAACTATAAACATCTTTTGTTTAAACTAAAGAACAACATGTCCCATAACCACTTTTATACAACCCTTAACTATTGCCTGCAGTGGACTCAGTTGATTCTTTTTTGGACCAGCCACGAGGAGGAGATCCATAGTCACCTAATGTGAATAACGTCAGCTAGGATTCACTGTACATCTCTGAATTTGGCCTTGTTGAGAAGCATTCCTTTGCAAAGAACTGTTCTTGTAGATAGGTACCTCTTTTTCTATTATGTCAGTAGTAATGTAGTTTCTATTTATCAGGGAGGAAAATTGATCCTGTGCTTAGTTCCACCTTGAGAAAGACAACTCTCAAATAGGATTTTCATTTGAATTTCAAAACAAGCTTCATGATTTCCATTCCCTTCTAATTCCTCCAGCTACTCCTCTGAACTTTCCAGGCTTTCACTTGCCTTTGTTGCTTCTTCTCAGGACTTTCTGGTACTTTTCTTGTATTCAGTCATGCCAATACTACTTAATTTTATAACCCTTTCTGGACATCATCATGGCTGTCATGACTTACAGAAATGAGATTTGACAGGCGATTATTTCAATCACCATCCATTCCCAGGGAATATGAGATGGAAGCCTACAACACATTCCTTAAGGTTATGGCCAGATTTAAATGACCTAAGCAACAGGATTTCCATCATTCTCTTGTTGATTTCTCGTGGTTTAAAACACGATGGCTCAAATCCATCTCCCCCATAGCTTGTATGTTATCCAGCTAACCTTAGCTATGTAAGAGGCATTTCAAGCCGACCATGCAGATTTTCAGATTCCAGTCCTCCTGTGCAACCTGGTGGGTCTTCTTGAACATGCTGTATAAATCTCACAAATTATGGTCCCAGAAAATCCACAAGTAACAATTTGACAGAGAAGGATCTTCCTACCTGTTAACCCAGTATCCCAGTGGTTAGGGCGCTTGTGCCGGGAGTTTTCAAGGCACCCTTGCCCTCCCTAACTTCCCTGTAAAGTGCCCTAGCCACAAGGCCATTGACTAGGAAGAGTCAAAGGAGACTGGACAATGAAAAGGGGAATGGACGTGGGTTTAGAACAGGGATGGGCAAAGTCAGCGAGGGACCAAAGTTTTCAGAAGTGCTGGCAGGGTGCGCAGCTGGGCAGGGAGCTGCTCCAGGGCCAGGATCTTGCAGCCGTGACAGTGTGGTCCGGAGCTGGGGCAGAACGCTGATCCACTATCTGCACGTCCCACGGAGGGGCATGCAGGCAGTGGATCGTGGCTCTGCCCCGGCTCCAGACCATGCTGTCATCCTTGCAAGATCCCAGCCCTGGCCCCACAGCAGCTTCCCACCCAGCCACACGCCCTGCCAGTCGTTCTGTGCTCAGTATCCGTGGAAACCCTGGCCCCGTGCTGTCACGGCTCTGCCACTGCTGGGGTCTCCATGGAAACCAGCTACAGCGAGCGGGCAGGGGCTGCTGGGAAATGCCAAAGCCGCCATTTTGCCCAACCCTGGTTTAGAAGGAGCACAAGCCAGAGGGAATGTATTTCTGCAAGATGGAAACTGCCTTAAGAGGCAGGGGGCTCTGGGTTCCAGACCGTCCTCCTCTCCCAGTGAGACAGAAGGTACTGCGCAGCTGCCAGTGGAGTTTATCCATTGACTATTAAATGCAAAATACAGGGGCCAGTCACCAAGGTCGGCACCTTTGCAAGCCAGTCCCCACCTCACTCAGACACTTCCTCTGGCTTGCTCTCCTTCTGGTCCCATATATATATGTGTGTGTTCTCCTGTTGGCTGCCTAACGGCCCAGCTTCAACAGGAGTTATGAAGGGTGTTCTTGACATGCTTACCCCATGGCCTGGCACATAGGTTACTTTGCAGAGAAATGGGAGAAGTGTATTCAGACCCCTTTGGGTGAAAGGGGTTATAGGACCTGAGTTTCCCAAACCCTGGGCAAATGTCCCAAGCCATAAACTCTTAAGTTAAAATGTGAGAGGCCTCCTATGCTCTTCCTTCTCCTCTAAATTGTGTGAATTACATAGAATTATGAGCTTTCATAGAAGCAGGAAGTAGGGTCTAAATCCATGTAACTGGCTTGAAATGCCACCTATACAAGTAACTTTAGTCATGTAAGTGCGAATTGCTTATCTAAAGGTAGAAGATGATGTGAGCCCATGCATCTTTTTACCAAATAATCACTTTAAATTCCCCTTGTATCACTTTACACATTTTTAGTCCCTCTCCTTTGTTGATACTTCCATCATTTCCCTACTTAACCAAGGTCCTTCCTCAACCTTTATAACTTTTATAACTCTCTCTTGGCCTTCCTTCTGCCCTTTAATAGTCCTCCCTTACTTTGCTTAACCTCATTGTCTTCCAGTGATCCCCCGCAACTACCACTCTGGCCCAAAACTCATCTGACATTCTCCAAAGAGATATGCTTTTCAGATGAACACTGATTTACACAGAACCCCACCCCCATTGACTCATGCAAAAAGTTCACTGCAGGGCACAGTAAAGCAAAGCACTGCATTTTCTATTTGTTTAGGGTTTAAAAACCATTTGATGTTTCATTACTAAGAGTTAAACAGGCATCAATTCCTACCCTGCCCCACTTGGGGGACTGAATGTCATTAAGGAGGGGAACATATGATTACTGTGTCAACATAAACCACAAACGCAATCTTCTTTCTTCCCTTTGGCTCAGTCATTTAGCAAACAGACTGTTTGCTAAACAACACAGCCAATATGATAAAGGCATTGTGAAACCAAACAATTCTTGACAAAGGATTGCACTGCAGAGGCTTTTAATTATACATTCTTTCCCTATAACAAAAAAAAAAAAAAATCAGATTCTTTAAAGATTTCCAATAGTAAAGATCAAAGGGTAAAATGGAAAGCACCATAAATAATGGCAAAAGAGACAGGAAACCCCATGAGATCAACACAGTGTTAAATAGCTTACCAACCTCTTCCTCACCCCTATACTCTCCAGGATTATTATACTATTGCTGCTTAAGTCCATAACAACAGTTTAAAGAGCTAAGGTGGAGAGTTGAAATATGATGCCTTTCTGCCTCTGTGGTATTGGAGGAGAATCAAATGCTATATAAGTCCTTTAGCAATGTGATATTTCCAGCAAGTTGATGGATCTCATGAAACCTTCTTGTTACAAGAGGAAGTAATTTATTTAACTTTCTTTTTTCCCCTCCCTATAATGTCTGGTTTATTAGCCTCATTACATTTCCATAAATTATGCCACTACAAGAGGAAATGATTAATTGAAGATTGTTTCCTCAAAAACATTATTCCTGGTCATTAACAGCTGCAACAAACTGAAATGCCATATAAGCTAAACACATTATAGTACTCTTAAAAAGCCTCATGTTTTATTACTTTGCTGTAAAGTATTATGATCATAGAGCCCATGAGGCATCATTACAGAAAACTACACCCTGAATTTTCTCATTCTTTAAGTTTTGTCAGAAAAAGTGCTTGTTGTGTCCTACATGTTTTTTTTTCCTGATGAATAATGATTAGCAGTGAGCAAAATATTCTTTTATTTACTTTACCTCTTGCAGTTTTTCCAGTTGTTTCATTTAAAAAGGTACCTAGTGGCATTTACATAGACAGATATGTTCACCAAGATTTTCCATAATAATTACTGCCTGGGAGGCAGTCTTTTGAGTACTTACCTTGAGACATTGTAAAGAGGACATGTTTTTTAGCATGTGAGGCTCTTCATAGTATGTGTAGGTCTTAACATAGTGCCACAGCCCAATTCTGCACTGTTCTGTGTAGTCATTTATACCAGTGCAAAATGGATACAAAATTGTTGCTATTCTAATACAGATGAATAAACTTTATCTTGTAGAGCTTATGAGCTATTCAGTGTTGTGGCCTTTAACTAAAACACAACTAGAAAGTTTCTCAATCTAGCCTTGGGCATGAAGAATTACTAGAGGGGCAAATCAGTGAGGGAAACAGAACAGTTATTGCAGCCTATACTGGTCTGAAGTGTCTCCTATATGCAACCACGAAACCGTTTATTAAATAGGAAAATAGATTTGATTTCCTTTTCTTATCATTTTCATTTTCATTTCTTCCCCTTTTTTGTTTTGTTTTCTGTATTGCCTTACAGATAACCCAAGTGGGCAAAGCCTGGAAGAAAAGATTATCTATGGAGTAGAGAACAGCAGCACGTTTTTGGAGTGCAGTCCAAAATCTCAGCGTGCATTAGTCTACTGGCAATTCCAAAAGCAAAATGAGGACCAAAAAGAAGAGGTACAGTAACAAGAATTCAAATATCTGTGACGCTTTAGCAACAGTATATCCTACCACAGCCTACCTTCTCCCTAAGGGACCATTTCAAGCTCAACCTTTACCCTAAACAAAATCACCTTTTCATTTAGTTTTCAAAAACCTGTACAAGGAGCCTTGCCTCTTCCTTGCCCCTTAACCCATTCTGACAAGACATCTGGTTTTCTCTATCACCACAAGCTGTCTCCATTTGCTAAACTTTCCTGTGCTCTCAATAGCAAACCTTCACTGCCTCCTCCCATTTTGACTATCTGTAAATAGACTGCTCTAGTCAACTAAAATCTCCTCCTGATCCCCTGTCTTCCAAAGCTCACTGCTCACTTCCAAGGAGAGGAGAGTCTGCAGCCTCTCATGCTCTGAACAAAAACTCAAAAAAGGATATAAACCTCACCTTCTTACTTCTCTCATGATACCCCGTCTTGCAGGCATCCTTAATGTGCCCAGTTCATGCAATCAGTATACTCTAGGCTCTTCCAGTCACATACGCGTCTTAAAGGGTTAAGTTCATCATTTTCAGCACACGAAGTTCATCCTTTTCAGCACAAACATGTCTTCAAGGGTTAAGTTCATCCTTTTCAGCGCACAGTCTTGTAACCCCTACATTGCACTTAAACCATCTGAAAAGTCTTACTTTGGCTTTATATGATACATAGACCTGGAACAGACCTGATACATAGACCCCTCTGCACAGAATTCATAGAAATTAGTAGGCAAAACAAATAGCTGAATCCAGACCACTTTTCAGACACTTTTTACATTTTCTAAATATTAATACAATATTAATTATAAGTTTAAATCCCCATGATATGTTCCATCCTTAAAACCATTGCTTTTATGGCGGCCAGTAAATTGTGCTGGCCAGTTTAGTTTAAAAAGAAAATCCTAAGTCAATTAATAGGAAATGTTTTACACCAAATCAGTGTTCATAGATGTAAGAAGCCAACCATCCCTGCCAGCATTTAAGTGAAATTTCTGCCCCCACCCTCTTATTTTGTTACCTAAACTGAATTGTTGCACAGATATAGTTTTCTCAGGTGGTCACAGGGATCAGTAGAAATCCAGACATTTTGGTATACAGCTCAGGCACATCACTGCATTATTTATAAGAAAATAACTTTTACCCTGTTGTTCTTTTGCTCTACCTGAAGTGTTTTTCTGTGTTGTATTAGTTGAAGAATAAAAGTGAAAGCCAATTTAGTTTCTGTACCCCACTGAAGCTCAGAGGAAGTTTCCCAAGAAACCAGGAACACTTATTTTCAAACATTGTGCTGCCTAGTCTCACCAAAATGTTGAAAACATGTTTAAGCTGCTTTGCTTGCTGGGGTATTTTTAGTGGACAATATACGTGCATCCCCATGAGCGCATATGTGCAGAGATGCTTGCGTCCCATGGGACACATAGCGCAAGCACATATTTGTGCCCCTGATATTTGTCTCTAGGCATGTTGCACATGTGCTCCGGTGTGTGGTAAAGGGACCTGAGTAGGGTAGGGTAGGGTAGGGTAGGGTAGCATGGCTCTGGCCAGCTAGGCTCTGGTTTCTGGTAGTGCACACTGCTGTCACATGCACCATGCTGCTTTTCTGACACTGGAATTTCCCAGTGTCAAAAAAACATACTGTACTGCAAATTAGCAGCACAGCGCATGGGTGCACACATGTCGCATGCAGTTTGCAGTGCCTCAAATGGCTTTGAGGACCTGGAAAACATACATGCATGCTTGTGGGGACATGCCCTATGTATTCTCTTCTCTCTGAATTTGTGTACACACATGAGGCCATTGTACAGCTGCTTTTCTGATCATTCACACAAATGGCAACCTGGAAATTTGAAGCATAATCCACACTTCTTTCTCTTGCTCCTCTTCTACTCTTAACACCACCCGTCTGCTGTAAGGGAGGTTTGTACTGGGGAGCAACATAGGAACAAGTGGTTCCACCTTCCAAATATAGAGGTGCAACACTGCTCATGATGCAGCTGGCCCAGGATCACTGGTATGGGCCTCCTGACTGCAGTGCTGGGTTTGTAGACTTTGCTTATTTTGCATCTCGCATAACTTTCCAAAACCCTTCTGAGAAAATTCCTACAGGGTTTTTACCGCTTAGCAGTAAGGAATGAGGCGTAAACTCTTTACCTGGCAGTTTCCCTGAGCAGCAGAGCCATAATGGCTCCAAGATTTTCACAACTACAAAAGGACTAAAAGGATTTCCTCTTTAACATATTTCTTTGCCACTTTCTTCTTCAACATGCCAAAGAATTAAAGTACCCAAGGAATAACATTGATGAGAAATAACTGTTGAAATGCATCTTTTTCTCCAACACAGATAAAAGTGGATGATCGTTTGATCAGGACCGATCAGGGCCTTCTGCTACGGACCCTTCAGCGGAAAGACTCTGGCACTTACTTTTGTCATGCGGTGGAGCATGGCTTCATGCAAACTCTACTCAAAGTGACCCTGGAGGTAATTGATTCTGAACACTTGGAAGAGCTGCTTCATAAAGAAGAAGATGGTGAGAGCTCCAAGGTGAAGGAGGCATCCAACAGCATGACCCCTAGTCAAAAAGTTTGGTATAGAGACTTTATGCAGTTAATTAACCACCCCAACCTCAATACGATGGATGAGTTCTGTGAACAGGTTTGGAAAAGGGACCGCAAACAACGTCGGCAAAGACCAGCCAATGCCCAGGTGAATACTAATAAGTGGAAGCACCTACAAGAAAATAAGAAAGGTAGGAACAGGAGGACCCACGAATTTGAGAGGGCACCACGGAGTGTCTGAGCTACATTACCTCTAGGAACCTCATCCAAGTAGAAACTTGTGTAGACACATAACTGGAAAAAATGCAATATACATGAACTTTTTCATGGCATTATGTGGATGTTTACAAGGGTGGGAAGCCCAAACAATTTCCACCAGGTTTAAATAAAGTAACCTTCCTAGCAACTCCTTGCCCATTCTTTCCACCAGTACCCAGCTTACTAGAGTTTTATGGATGAAAAAACACCCTGGACCTACCTTTATTGCTCAAAGAGTTCTTCGAGAGAGAGAGGCAAGTTTTGCTTTCTCTTTTGCCCAAGATATAAAAATGTCATATATTTCATGCTGCCATTAAAAAGGAAAGAAGCCCACCTTTCATCGGAGGTACTACCTTTCCTGAACCTAACTATAAAACTGCATGGATTTGTTAACCTGATGAACATCCTAATGTGTGATTGGACACAAGGATTTTGCTTTGTTTGGTCTACCAGTTCTCCTGCTTATATGTACTGGAAGAGTTTAAAAAAAAAGACTGAAGGAGATTGTCTGTGGAAATCTGAACAGCATAAGCCATCCATCATCCAGAGGAACAAAAGAAAAAAGTTGGAGTACACTGGCCTACTACTGATGACTTCTTTCAGCTTTGATCTAAAGATGTATTTTATTAAAATGATAATTTAAATATACCATGGCAAATATGCAGCAAACATTAGCTCTTTTCTAAAATAGATTAGACTTTTTCTCTTAGAAATATTGTACTTTCTAATTATTGGTTTAAAGGAAAAAAAAAAAACCCTTCCAATTATGAGCTGCTTTATTCTTTTGTTTGAAAATTCTTTCAAGGCAGTAAATCACACTGCAGTTAACCCACTCTCCTTTAACCCAAGGTTCTAGATGACAAGTAACTTCTAAGCAGTTATAAAACTAAGCAATTTTAACACAAAAGTCTCTGTATGGCATGGAAGTCTTTTGCATTTTTTAATTCTTTTTTCTAAATGTCTATGTGAAAGATCAACTTGTAAAATATCTTGATACCAAGCAAAATAGATGGAACCAATGAAGAACAAAGCATTTGATTTAAGTTATATATATTTTTATTTCAAAAACATTAAAAAAAACCCCTCCCTTTTAAAAAAGACACTATTGCTTTGCTGGTTCATGAAAATGTGTTAATGAAGGTGGCAAGATACTGTGTCTCATAGATGGCTATTATTCAGTAAGAAAGAAACTCCTATTTGATTTAGAAGTTTTGCTCCCAACTCAATAGTAGGGTAATGTCTACGATCCTTAGTCTCCATTCTTTTTGTGAGCTAAGTTTTTTAAACAAACACAGCATAACCCTACTTACATGGTATGCCAGGGGTGCAGACACAAGTGCAGCTCCCAGCTGTAACTCAGAACGTGTTCTGCAAAGTGTTCTGAGTTACAACGTTACCCCGGACCAGACAGAAGTTCACTGTTGGTTCCAAGGGGGAGGGAAATCTAGCTTTGGGCTGGGAGCCTGCAGCCAAGTTCCCATAGCAATGACCATGGCTCTCTGCCAGTGCTCGCTCTTTTCAGAATGGGGGGGTGGCAAAGGCAGTGGAGGGAGCTCATTTTGGGGGCTTCCCAGCTGGTGCTGAAGTGTGGGGTACGTGAATTGGAGCCTCCCCCACCTCGGAGGGCTCTCATACCCACTCTCCACCATCTGGGGGGGGGGGGGGGGGGCGCCCCCCCCCCCCGTTGGCTCGCTCTGCCCCCTTTCCCCACTCCCATTCTGAAAATAGTGACAGGCTGGGAGTTCTGCAGACACAAGTTACAAAAGACACTACATTTTGAAATGTCTTTGTCTGATACCTCATGCAATGCGGGGTCAGATTTTCACCCAATCAACCATTTTTGAAGCTGCCTACAGCCATGCACTTGTGTTTGGTCATGTCTATAGTGTTCTTTCTGTGGCCAGATGGGGCAAAATTGTTACTTCTTTCTGCACCCCTGGACTCTATGCTTAAGACTTAAGAGTTGATTGAACAATGTAAGCAAAAGCTCCAGCTACTATAAATTGGAATAGCTGTATTGAACTCCAAGGAGCAAATTTATACCAGTGAGGATTTGCCCTTAGATAGGTAATTTCCATTGATGCTAAGGGATATTATTCTACATGCAGCAGAATTACAGGATAAAGCCAAGTACAGTGCACTTGTACTATATCAATGGTGGCCAAACTGCGGCTCATGAGCTGCATGTGGCTTGCCAGAATGGTTCTTGCGGCTTTCTGGGACTTTTCCACCAAAGCCCTGCCTACTTCTCTCCAAGGCGGCTCCAAGGAACACCAGGCTGCTGCCTCAGGGAGAAGTGGGCAGGGCTTCGATGGAGCTTCAGTGGAGAAGCCATGCCCCTGCCCGCCCCCCCCCCCCCCCAGCTTGGCTGGAGGATTGGATATGGCTCCCAGGGTGAGTAACTCTGACCACCACTGTACTATATGAACAGCAGTTTTAAAGACAATATGGGTAATGGTTTTGGTCCACTCCAAAATAAATACTTATTTGGTTTCCATTTCTGTTGAGATCTATTGTGGTAGGTCTTTTGCCTCCCAGATCTCACCTTGGTATGGTTGGTGAACTACTCTTGATATATGCTTAGTTTCAACTAGTGTCACTGAGAAGGAGTTTACTAGAACAAACATGGAATTCTTGGTTTGCTAGAACAGCTTTATAAAAGTGTGCCCTGTATTGTAAAGAGGTTAATAGCCAGCTGTTTTATGGTGAATCACTAAGACTTGCTGCTTTGGTGAATCACAATCATGTCAGCATTAGCACATGCATTACAACACATCTCAGTAAACAGCATCTCTCCAAAGGTGACCCAAGTCCTTTTATGACTCAGTAAAAACTTGTTCTTTCTAATCACTGAAGCTCCCTACCTTCATTGCAATGTATTAGTAATAAAGGATCAAGTCCTGATAACCTCCTGTATACCAGAACTTGAGTCTGCTTCAGAGGAGTTTTGTCCATGGAGAGGTTACAGGATCAAACTCTAAAGCATCTGGTTTGGTTGCTAATGAATTTTTTGGCAAAACTGTCATTGAATAGTGCTGGCAGGATTCTGAGACCGTCATTCAGCAAAGCACAATTATCTTTAAAACACATCTCTTAGAAAAAAGATAGATACCTTTTTTATCACATTTTGATTTTCATAGGTCTTAAGTATGTGCTTATAGTTAAGCTATGATTATTTGCTAGGCTGAATAAGGATGCACTTAAGCATATGTTCAACTGTGTGTATATGTGCTTTAATGTTTCAGATTCCAATAGGAGGGGAATACTCATTTTTCAGCTCAGGCTGCAATGAAATGCAAACACTGGCCATGTCTACATGTGTGCTTTAATGCACATTAGCCTATTTTAATGCAAATTAAAGTGTCACAAAAAACTATGCTCTTTCCC
>NW_005842049.1:547357-553386 GCF_000455745.1 Alligator sinensis
TTCCCTAATGCACATTAAAATAGGCTAATATACATTTTCTAGTGCCTCACAATGGAGGTATTAGATTTAATGCGCAGTACTTATATCACACTAATTGCACATGTAGATGTGCCCACTGTTATCAACTAGAGTTGTTAAGTCAATAGTCAGCCTATGAGGCCTATTGTGTACCACTAAGTCATTAGAATCCTCTTTGTTAAAAAAGGGGGAAAACTTTTAAAATGAAATCCAAAGCCCATAGCATTCATGAGAAAGACTCTGATTGATGGGCTCTAATTTACCCAGTTCCCTTTTTTTTTGTATAGTAAGTGGTGACTTCCATCTAATACTTTTTCCTCAACTATGCGCCTTTTTATAACAATGCATTGAGAACAAGATGAATTGGAGATACATATATATGTATGTATATATGTATGTATGTACGTATCTGTAAATTTTTATGAAATCTGTGAAAGCAGCCGTGAAGTCTTGCCATATCATAACATGTTTAACTGTGCTACTGAAACAATCAGGGACTCAAATTTTGACTCATGTGAGCAGTCCTCATTGGCATAAATAATCCTGCTTAAATTGGTATGGTACTGATATGAGAAAAGGCTTACAGCATCAGGCCTAAGATTAAATAGTTGATTGTTGGATTGATATTGCTATTGAGTTACAGTGGCACATAATACTATTTGAAATGAACTGATTTCAAAGCATAGAAACTGTGCTGAATTCATGTATAGAAGGATGCCCTGCAATATCAATATGTTATGCTTCCCATTTGTATTCTGTTTTAAAATATGACATAACATTGCAAATAAAAAAGCAACACTTACATAAAACATCCACACAAATCTCTAAACCTCTAGTTCCAAACTTTAGATGAAACAAAGTAATGGTTCTGTTTAAGCTGGAGAGAAATAAAGGATTTCACTTATAACCACAAAACTCTATTGAAATTATTATTCTTATTAGTCAATCCTTCATGTTTGCATGGACCACTGAAGATGGGAGTTTGTTCAATGGCTCATAATGACTGTATGGTTATGTTAAACAACAGTATCAAGCTAAGAAATGTGCATCTTTGCAGAATTGAATTAAACCTTCATGGCCCTAGTGAAGTCACTATGTAAAAAAGTAAAATAAAATTAAATGCATGTGAATGCGCATTTACTGATCCTTTTTTATGTATTATTTAGTGAATATCAATGGTATGTGTTTAATAGTTCAGTTTTTGCTACCTACACATTAGCCAAAAGAGATGTAAATATTTTTGACTAGGTAAGGAGGTACAGTGTAAAGTACTGCTATCTAGAGGTACTCCATTTCAGTGTGTTCAGCATAATACTAAAATGCAAAGTTTTGCCACACAGGTGATGAGGTGGTTTATTTGCTATTTCGGTGCCAAAGTTATGTGCCATTCTGTAAGCACATTTCTCACTGGATAGTAAATAATTCTACTTTTGTATTTATCACTGCAATTCAGATGGGAACTAGAAAACTGGAGAGAAAAAAATGTAATGAAACTGCTGCTGTAAATTATTTCTTTTAGCATGTATTCAGTTGTTAAATAAACATTTCTTCCAAATATTTGAAGTTGGCTGTCTTAACTGTTTACACGGAAAAAGTCTCCGTAACCTTAATGGAAGTATGGAGTGCATTGCTGCCAATATAATGCTATCAATTTATATTAATTTACTTTACCAGGCTAAAAACGTTTACTTTGTTTTGAAGCAACGTGCTGATTCTGCTCAGAGGGGCATGAAATAGGGGAGTAGAAGGATATGAACTAGAAGTCCAAAAACTCATCCTCACTCTGACTTCCGGTATTGTTCTGGAGAAGTGTAGTGGTTATATGGGACTACTTACAGGCCCTATTACATTAAGCATTGTATCAATGTAAAGTAAGAAACAGATGCTCTTCTGAGGAGCTTGCTATCTAAATAGGCAAAACAAATGGTTTGTTTGGGAAAAGGAAGTATCGTTATCCCTAGTTTGTGCCCTAACTGAAGGTAAGAGGGAGAGAAACAGGAAACCAAACCCAACTCTCCTGAGTCCTAGCCATTGGTTCTGGGTCAGCCTTTCTGCTTAATGTATTCTACTTTTGTTTTCCCATAAAGATGGGCTAGGTACACTTGCCCTTTTCACAGGGAAGATGTGAGGCTAGGTTAATGCTGGTAAAGACTTCTGACGTTGAAAACTGGTATAAAACCCAAAGCATGGCTGCTGGGGACCCCTGCAGGTACAGCAGAGAGCACCAGTAAATCCACTTCACAGACACTTCTCCCATAGCCTCTTCAGCGTTTGTGCCACTCCACCGTCAGCGGGAGGGAATCAGGTTAGGAGAGTAGGGTCCACCTGTCAGTCCTATTTCCTACATGTCTTCCTCACCCAAGCAACTATACACCACTCCACTGAGCACTCCTTTGAGCCGTGTTGTACAGCACAAAGATAATCCAACTACTTAACAAAGCTTCCTACTTTCCCCGCCCCCATACACACAGAAGTACTGAGGGGGCCTTCCGTATGTACGAAGAAGCAGTTGGGCCTAATTGTTAACATTCTTTGAACCATTTAACCACGGTTACCGCTGAAGTGAAATCTCCTGTTTCCCAGACCATCCTGGGGATCTGTGGCTAAAGTATGATGTAATCCTAATGCACCTTGAAGAACATATATTCCAAAACCATGACTATAAATTTTCATAACTGTTGCCTTCATGAACATTGAAATGCATGCCATTTTTTTTCCTTCCAGGTCACAGTCACTGAACTCCCCATCCACTCTCTACATGCAATTTAAGACCCCAAACCAGTTTATCACAGCTTTTTGGCAGAGCTCTAACTGGAAGGGTTATTTTCCCCAAATGAATCTCTCATGAAGCATCATGTTTAGTGTCAGAAGGCCTAGAGGCAGAGCATACCAGCCAAACCAGCTTACCACTCATAACAAACTCTAATCAAGAGCTGTGTGTATTTTTTAATAGAGAAACATGAAGCTGGAAACACCTGTTTTGGCATTTCTTTCGTGATGAACCTTGATCTCTGAATTCATCACAGTTCAGTGAAATGCTTAGGAAAATTTCAATCAGGTTGTAGCTAGGTCCAAAACCCCTTAAGACAGGGCTAGGGACAGAAGATACATATAAATTGGTTTAAGTGATCAGAAACTGGTTTAAACCTGTAATGGAATAGAAGTTCAGTGCACATAAACCAGTTTCAAAATGGCTAAAACTGGTTTAAGATATACCTGGCTGAATTGAATGTAGTAACAGACTTAACTGATTTAAGTCAAACTGGTTTATGAACGTCTGTCCCAGACCCCTTCCTGGTTCAAGTGAAATCACAGTCCCCCAACATCCTAGCACTTTGCAGTCCTGGGCTGGGCTGTGCTGTCTGCTCCAGAGAGCCGGGCTGGCCTCACCCCTAAGCTCCCTAGCTCAATGACCTCTGCTGGGATCTGCGGCCAGGAAGGGGGTTAAACTTCCCCTCCCCTGAGTACAGAGCTGCCCTGCTGTCTTAGTGCCTGCTGCAACTGTGGACTACAGTTGCAGAACTGTACACTGTGGACTACAGCTGTAAACTGTACAGTTTACAGTTACAGAACTGTGGAATCCTAGAGGCACCTGGAAGCAGGAAAAGGAAGTGATGAGCAACCCTGCAGAGTCCTGCTGCTGTGAGTCTGACTACAAATCCCAGAGACTTCAGGGGCAGCAGGAAGAGGAAGTGAATACACAGTCCATGCTGGCTATGTGTCAGTGAGCCATGCTGTAGCACCCCCTGGCTTCTGGCCTTAGCCACTGCAGGCATGTGGCTGCATTTCCTGAATCAAAAGTGAATGTCTGTTCATTTGCTTATTGGTTCAATCTTTGCAGCTTAAACTAACCTGCAAAAACTGAATCAATTCAGCCTCAGACTTTTTGTTTGTACTTAGCCAGAAAGAGTGCAAGGAAGTGAAGTTCATGCTTCGACCCAACTGAAACCAACTCAGATTTGCTATCTCTGTCACCTTCCCCGAGGAATCTGGCCTCTTCCTGCCTCGATATTTACCCGACAAGTCACTTTTGTATGCCTTCTTATTCATTTCCCCTTTGTCATGAATATCTTCAGAGTATGACCACAGGAATCTTTTTTTTTATAGTAACTGATACCACTCACACCTCACTACATACTTCTGTTATATGATGGATGTAAGTACAGCATGAAGGCTAGAAGTGATCTTTTGTCATTGTTCTTAACCTCCCTGCAGGGCTGTGAGAAAGTAGTAAGAAAGAAAGAGCGTGCCTTGGTTTTGCTGTTGAAGAGTAGATTAGGCAGGAAGCTACTCACTCTTCTGAAAGTACAGTAGGGTGCCCTTGTGGAAAAGGGAGCTGAACTGTCTTACAGATCTCTCTGACTGCTCCCTGAGGTATAGAGAAGTAGGAAGATGGTGAGGAAGGAAGAGGATGTAACGTGCTATCAGGCTGCCACTCCAGCACCAACATATGTATGTGGGCACCTTCAGCAGTTTTCAATAAATTGTGTGGAGGAATTTCCGCTATGGTCTTTTTGCATATTTCTCAGTGGCAGCAAAGTGCAAAAGATGGACTGATGGCTTTGGGTGGAAGTCACTGAATCTCAATGGTTCTTGCTGAATTTCCCTTTTTTTTTTTTTCATGTTCATCCAGAATAACTTGCCTAACAGGCAGAGATGTACCAGGACTCTACTATAGGAAATCCCATGCTAATTCAAAGTCTGGAGTCACAGTCAGAGGAAGTAAAACATAAGTTTAGACAGCGCTGTAGGTGCCAAAATCAGCAGTTAATGGTTGCACCCAAGTAAGGGCATACCCCTGAGTCTTAAAAGGAGCAGACAGTTGGAGTCTCCACGTTTCATAGAACCAGGATGCCTTTTGAGCAGAGTAGTCCCTATGAAAGAAGTGCATTGTATGCGAGTACTATGAGTGAACCTTGCTTGCTGCCTAAATCCCACTACACAAACACAGAGATGTATACACGTCTGCTTTGGCCTTTTGCCAGATGCAGCCCTTGCAAACCTTTCCTTCCTCACTTCCCACCTACTGGATCCTGGTCCCCATCCAACACCTTCTTCAACACCAACATTTTGGAACCCACTGTTCTGGCCTGCAGGGGTGCAGCACTTCTTTGCACTGCCACTCCACCCCACCCTATTGCATTCACCTACCTTTAGGTGAATGCCACCATACATGAGTTCTCTTTTTCTCTTGAGGATTTTGATTACTTAGGCTAATGAAAACCTGCCAAAAGCTAAGCTATGGCCACTTAAGGGATTCTTGCAGCTACTACAGTACAGTAGGAAAATATCAAAAGTGGCTAGGCTTTAATTTCTATTCTCCTGTGATATCAACAACAAAATGTGAATACAGAAAAAATACAGTCTTTTCAGCCAGTCCCTTATGCCCTGAAGTCTGACATGCCACTTTTTCTTGGTTTACAAAACTACATAGAAAAATGTATCCCTATAAACTGTGCATTTACTGAATAATACCACAGTGAATAGCTCCACCAACCAGAACAAACAGCTGGCTATGCAAGTTCCTTCAAAGCAGGATTAACTTTCCCCCTCTGTTTGTTATTTTATTATCTTAGTAGAACCAATGGTGCTCCTTTAGTTAAGTTTTTGTCAGCACTTCTGTTACAAAGCTCTATTTTTAGGGATTTATAGTTTTGTCTAAGGTAATTCACTACAGGCTTAAACTTTAAATACAAGCTTTTAACCCAGAATGAACTAGTTTTACAGATTCCAAAAGAAAGCATTAGACCAGCAAAATATAATTGCGACCTTATCCACATCAGGTAATTATTTTTTTGCTACTATATTGTAAATCAATTAGGACCTGAGCCAATACTCATTGAGTGTAATGAGTGTCTATCCTTTGGCATCCATGGGCTTTGAACCATCCACAGAAATCACTTCCATACAGACCATAGGAGCTAATGAGAAAAAAAAAATGTGATTGCAACCAATTGGCATTGATGAGACTTAAGTTTGCCCTTAACATGAAGCATGTGCTATAGCACTGT